>NC_092564.1:6190983-6450983 GCF_037975245.1 Apostichopus japonicus | reverse complement strand
ATGACATGATAGTCAATCAATTTTTTTTTTTTTTTTGCTTGTTCTTACTCCCTCTTTCTTTCTTTTTTTTTCTTTTTTTCCTTTTTCTTAATTCATTTATCAGAACTTCCTTTCAAGGGGATACCTTGACTAGCTGATCCTATCCATCAACATATCATATCACCCATGCAGCCATGACATTGCTTAAATGGAAAAGTAAAAGTTTCTAAGCTATGTTCCGCTCGAATGCTTTCACGGAAGAGAGAAAGAAAGGCCTATGTGGTTGGTTAGCCTCTTGTCATTTAAACTCGTTTAGTTCGCTTCAAGTTGAGCATGTCTAGTTTTTTTTTCTTTCTTTGGCTATACAGCTCTATATATGTCTGTTTATATTATCCACTACTAGGCTCGGGTATATATTAATGCATACACACATTATATCGCTTAGAGTCAAATGCTGAACTGTCATTGGTTGAATCTGAGGATTGTGCAAGGCAGTGGAGAAACTTCACTCTCTTTTTTTTTCTCTCTCCCCTTTCTCGCATTTCAATAGCTTGAGTTTAGAGTTTAACTTTAAAGAGGGAAGCATAATGTTTTCTGGTCTCTGATTTTTTCTTTCCTATTCGTGTGTGTGTATAAATTTTGGTTCAAAGACTTTCCACCAACAGCCATCGCTCGTGCATGTGCCTGATTCGTTTTAATTGACTCAATAACAGAGGACATAACAAGACTTTACCATCTCAATAACTTCCCTTTGTCCTAATAACCCTTACACCTTTATAGGCGCATGATCTCGGAAGGAAGTAACGGATACAGGCTTAAGCTCTAAAGGCCCGATTACTTTTAAAAAAAAATTCTGGAAGCGCATTGACATTTCTATGCTTAAATGGATTTGATGGTTTGTGATTGGTTATAAGAAAAACCCTTTAAGATTCGGTGGTTTTTGATAGAGGTGTAATTATTTGCTTGAGGTCCATAGGTCGGTAACGTCCTCCCTCGTTCGATGATACTACGTTGTTGTTTTTTTTTTTTTTCTATTCTTGTGTGCACTTGTCATTCAACCTTACTAGCCGTACAGAGATCTGAAACGGATACTCAAAGGTAACAGGGGTTTCTTTTTGTGTGAACGGGGAGTCATTTGCACCATTATTTTATTTCGCGAATCTGGTTCAGCAATTAAAAATGAATTCCCCGTATTTTTCGAGTCCGTCGCTTTTCCAAAAATATTCATCGGGAGAGACAATATACCAATGTTCTAATGTATACGAGCCATCGCCGTGCGCTTACAGCAACGAGAAATTCCACAAAGAATCTTACCCCAGTCACGCCGCTAGTATGATACCGAACTCTACTGCAGACAGCCAACGGACCACTTCGGTTGGAAGTTACTACGCAACCTCCCCTACAGAAGTGCCTCCAACGATGGACCAGCATGTCCATCATGGGCATGAAAATATCCCGTATCCACAAAGTGGTCATCACGTCACCAGCTGGGAGAACAGGTATCCACCGAGGTCCACCTGGGTACAAGACGTCGACGGGAATTCATCTCTAAAGGAATACCATGCCACTAATATTGGGATGTCCTATGCGACGGTAACTGGAACACACCATGACATTAATAACAATGGTAACCCAGCCGGTCTTTATACAATGGTATCACCACGAGTTAACCCGGCAGCAGCTTACCCATGGATGCCCCTTTCAGGTAAGGGAATTATTCTTGTCAAATTATACCCGTCACTCATCAATACAAATGTTTCGCAAGGTTTGTAACATTCGTTGCTGACATTTTTTCTTCGCTTTTTCTTGGTGTAAAACATTAAGATAATACACCGCACACAGTAGTAGGTTTGGAAAGAAAAAAATAAACTTAGAAAGTATGGTGTTTAAGTTTTCCCTCCAATCGGACGATTTCAATCACCATTTGACAAGTATTAGATCAACAAGAATCATGTGGATTAATAATTTTATTATGTATAATTATATATTTAATTGTATTAGGAAATCTTATTTACTTTGTTACTCTTGTAGAAGAAGAATAAAAAATAACCCAGTTTATTTCGTTTGACATTTAAAGTATGGATCAAGCGATCACAGGAAGTAATATGTGGTTATGAGTATGACCAGGAAAGTTTCAAACAGTTATACTACCCCATTCATTAATAAAACATACAGCGAGATACCATGACCTTGAATAAGTATTTTACCTAAGTATTTTGTGGGTAACATCCGAACCGATATTGAAAAGAAAAATATAGCTTTTGTTGTTGTTGTTGTTGTTTTCGTTGTTGTTTTAACCACTACTAATCGTACATAACAGTCACATAATAGAAACAGTTACAGCAAAGAGGTTTCAAAATTCCAGAAAAGAATGAAACTTTAAGGATTTCAAAATAATATTGACACATCGTGAACGGTTTTACCGTTGGGTATTCGGTACATACAAACTAGAGATATCTACTTAATTTAGCTACATAATACAGATCTTTCAGTTACCAGTTACTATATGATAACTTATGAAAAGGAGCGTAAGTTATAATTCAAGTCTTCCTTGCCTCTGTTTTTCCTCCTAGATTTCAATCCCATATAAGCAATATATTTATCTAAAACAATGGAGGGGTGTTTAACTTTTAGTTGCCATGCGTGACTTGGGACAATCGTTACTAATAATTATTGTCTTTGAAGCCATTTTGGTTTTTATTGTCTTTGCTGCGGTTTCGTTTAAACTTAAACTTTCATAACGAATTATTATTTTTATGATATTAGTTTACAAAAAGAAAGAAAGAAAGATAAATAACAACCTGAAAGTCACCCGGGCAAACCTTTTTCTTTGTTGTGATTTCTCTTTCAATGGCGTATTGAATTAAACATCTTTGAAAAAAAGTACGAGCTCTAAATAGTTTCCTTTAACCTTGTCAAATCGTATGGTGATAAAGCAAGGTTTCTCTGTGTCTTAGAAATGGTAACATTTACTTGATTTTTGTTAAAAGATTAAGAAAGAAACCACAAAAAAAAAACTGAAAGTCAAATTTGACTCATTCTTCACTCTAATAATGACAACAAAAGAAGCTAAAAATTCAAAGACCTTGACTTTTGTCTCGCAATGTAAGTTCGTTTGCTTAATTAAGAAACCCTTCAGAAATGAACAATTTGACCAAACGTTACTTTTTCTTTTCTTTTCGTTGAATTTTTTCGCCGAAAAGCAATGTATAGAGAAAAGACCCATATTGAGATGTATGAGTCTTTTTCGACAACATTCGTGATTCATTTCCTTTGCAGAAATATATATAGAGTTTAATTCTTTGATGGATTTCCCCTCCACGACCCCCTCCCCCCACCCCCTTCCCAAACAAGGAAGAAAAATGGTAAGAAGGAAATGAAGAACACTTACACCAGTTATTCATTTTGTGGTGAATATAGCTATTGTAAAGCAATTAACATAGCCTTTGTAGCTATCAATTAGCTTCGATTGACTGACTTGTCGCAAATGTTCTTTTCTGTTCTGGTATTCAAGAAAGGTATTGTCATAAAGTTTTAATTGTTGTCAATATTAAAGACTGAAGTTTATGTTGTTAGGACAAAAAATAAAACCAAGTCAAAAAGATTGTTGACGTACGTACGAGTTATGTCACATCACCTTGTGTTTTTCATATGTACTTTTAATAGCAACATTGAAATGTAAGAAAAACAATAGAAAATATAACAATAAATACTCAATGTAAAAAAAAAAAAAAAATCGATGGCAGGTGATTTGATCGAAGCACAGGTGGAAATAGCAGACTGGAATTCACCTTTGACTGTGTACACTGATGTATAGTTCCGCGCGCCGATATACGCATTTAACCTATTCTATGCTGTTGATAATGGTCTTTCCATCAGAGCTTCGTGTAATTGCCAATTTAGCTTTTATTAGGTGATAAAACAACACATTTAGGAACTGTATTGTTCATTCACCAAGTACTAACAGTTTATAAGATACTCCAATACCTACATATATCTACATCGATTGTGGACGAAATGCGAAGTTTGATACTATTGTTTCCCCTCTCTCTCTATAGCCTTTTAACTAGATAATTTAACTTGAAATATTTTATGATACATGTGAGGTGTACAGACACATTATTCTTTTGGAGAATGTCAATATTGGTACATAAAACAGAAGGGTATACTTGAACAGGGACACTTTCTTTGGTCATTAGGGGAGGGGGGGGGGAGGACTATCTATTTTTTACTATATTCAATGTTTTCGTTTATGATGCATATACATATGCATATACCGCGTTCTTTTTCTATCAACCGTGATCGTACCAATATCCTGTAGGGTGTATCATTAGCTGCTCTTAGCCTGTACTGACTGGGAACATTGATTCTGGATTCTGTATAAGAATTGTTAGCTGAAACATCCACATATACAATCGTTCATACATCAGAAGAAGGTATTTATAGATGTAATTTATTTTAAGAAAACTATTCTTATATATCTGTCTCAGTTAGTGTAGCCTTTCAGTGGGCCTACTTCAAATTTTCCGGAGCTTACACCCCACCCTATAAAAAATTTTGTTTTAAGTTTATTTCTCGAATGTTAGATTACTTTTCGTTCAAAGATAAGACCAAAACATAAATATCATTGTTATCCATTTTACTTCACAAAGATGCAAATCGAAAGGAAAAGAATGTCAAAGTCCCGTGATAATTTTATAGGCTAAAAATCTTCAGTTACACAGAATAGTACACTGTTTTGACTGTTTTCATGCATATTGCCATAGTAATTGCAACTTTTCTTTTACTATCTATCTGCATATAGGTCTATAACTGAACTTATAACATTTCACCTCAGTGAGCTAAACTTTCAAATAACGCAGTAGGCCTATCTCAACAGGTTGTGATACTTCCTCTAAAATCCTTAAAGCCTATACCCCACCAGAAACAAGAAATGATTTGGATATTAGATTTGTGTACGTACTACATATAGCCTAACCAATGCTTGTTCACGGGTTCGGAGAGAGTGTATATTCTACATTGTGTTAAAGGTATATAAAACAATGTAAGGTCAGATCACAAATCCCCGAGTAAGAATATATCTCGTTGCCACGTATAATTCTCAAATTCAACCCTAAGAATGCAACTGTCTGATACAAGCATTTCTTCACGACTTTTGTTGATCATCGTTTTAAAAGAAAGGAAAGTAAAGTCATGGCAATTTCATACTAGAAAACAAGTAAATAAGAACGCATGTTTTCCCGGCCCCCTGTTTTTCAAAAACTGGAATTTGATCAGCAATATATCCAAAAACACTCTGTTGAGTATTTCTCTAACTGAATTACAATCTTTCTGTGTCTGTGTGTGTTTATAGCCCTGTTTTTTTTTTGGGGGGGGGGGGGTGAGGGAGTGGCAATTTGTGGTAACCAAACCAAACATAACACAGTATAGAATTGTTATAGAATATATCTCCTTTGTTGATTGTTGTGTGCTGTTATTAGAACCGGTCAATAACTAGTATTTTCTTTATTCAGCCCTTCTCCTGAGATTGGCTACTAATCACAGTCGGGTTTTTCTATTGTTTAGTCGTTTTTAGATTTTTAGATCTATCCTATAACAACGACATAAACATGTCCAATAAATATAGTTAGTGTATAGACAGAAGATTAACTTAAATATCGCACAGATTTTGAAGAGAAAATACTTATTATTCTTGGGTTGCTGGGAGGTTGTAAAGAGTGGGTTCATGTCTCATGAATTCAGTTATTGTGCGGAATCTGTTTTGAGTAATTTGCCGGTCGGTCCACATCGACAGTTTGTTTGCTGGGTGATAGTTTCAAAATCCACAGTAAATTTCGCATTTAAAAATTGACGAATGGTCAAGATGATATAGAATTTTGATTGATATGAAATTGTATCGAGCAGCAATTAATTAAGTAATCGCAATATAGTTTAACAAAATGATGTCTTTTCAATATCTGCACACAAAAAACCTACCGTTATAATTATTATCATTTTTTTTCACCGATTGCTGAAATATGATCCAAGAGTTACGTGTTTCCTTTGTTTTTTTTGGATACTTTCTATTTTACCTTCGTCTTTATTTTACAGTTTGAAATGTTAAAGGATATGAGATATTATCAAAACATAAGCCTAACAGAATTATGTCTCTGACAGACAATGTGATATTTATATGAAAGACAGATAAAGATATTCTAAATTAATATAGTTGACAATTTCAACTCAAGATGTTGTTGCTTGTTCTAATGCAGGGGTTTCTTAACTAGGGTGCATGAAACCCCAGGGGGTGCGTGAATCCATCACAAGGGGTTCGTGAGACGTTTCTGAAAGCCAAACTATACTTTTTGCTGAACTAAAATCTGATATATCATATAATTTGGTAATGTACAAAAGTCGTAGGTATACCTATCGACAACCTCTACAATATTACTCTATGAACTTGATCTTTTACGAAGCACTGGTTTACGTATTATAGTATAATAATGACTCAGATCGTGTCTCGAAAAGTTGGGGGTTCGTGGACAACTCTGACATCCACAGGGGGTGCGTGGGGTGATAAAGTTAGGGAAACCCTGCTCTAATGGTTGTTTGAATGTAAACTTGTTTACCAAACAGGCCTTTCATTACTCTTTTCTAGGAAACGGGTGGTAACAGGTAGTGGTAGGCTTTTCTGATTTCATCGAAAGCGGTTGTTGTTACCTATTTTGTAGCTTCCTGTTAATTTATCCCTTCGAATGTGATAGAATTGATATCCGTTTTCCATGGTTGTCAATGTTGGCTTCCCGGCAAATTTAATCAATATGCAACATTATTTTTGTCACAATATTATTTCCCCTGACTGGATAGTATGAATGGTACATCTTCAAAGAAAAGAAAAACAAATGGCAATTAGTATATATTTTCAATTGCTATCATGCATGATTATATCACTAAGGCTGACGTAGCCAAATATAATGCATAAATATTCATCTTCCATAAAAAAAAAAATCAAATTAATTATTGGTTTCTCCATGATATTGGCCCAAGGAGGTAGACAATTTCCATTTATATCCGTTTGTTTTAACAAATTTAAGCAATGAACTTAACCTAATGGGGGGGGGGGGGGGGGATACGGCATCCTTTCATATATATGAACTCGAACCGAAGGAACGAATCCATCCGCAGATTGGATGTGTTGTAAAACATATCTATGTACACTTATCGCGAATATGGAAATGTCTGTTCCACAATTTATGTTCAAGCAAAACTTGTCGAAACAGTCTTGCAAAATGTATTTAAAGAAAACACCTTTAGTCGTTTAAGTTAATCGATATTTTGTAATCTTCAGCCATAAGAAGAAAATTCACATTTTTCTTGTATTTTGTTCAGTTAACGAGAGATAAAATGTGACAGTTTAAAGTTGGAATTTGTAATAAATAACTTTGCTTCGGTTCCCTTGTTATTTATTTTGACCATTAATCGGAATTTCTACCATTTTAAACTTCATAAAAATCATGGATCAGCGAAACTCTGTTCCATGTATTGGTATTTCGATTTCTGATGTGTTATTTAATGAATTTCACGTCTTTATGTCTGGAACAAAAAAATTTGCAGGTAAATCCACCAAATTTGAAACAAATAGCAAAAGGCTAGTACACATTTAATGGACATTTCAAAAATGTAGATGATTTACGATACATCCAATCTCGGGGTTTTTATTACTCTATTGAGCAATAAATAGCCCACTTTACCCCGCACAAAGTTCGCTTTAATTACGGTATCAGAACTAAGCAAAGCATTTCGAGATGGCACATGTACATGTGCAGTCGTTATTCTTAAAGGTAAAAATAATATCATACAACTTACAATATTAATCTTTTTTTTAATTTAACGGGGCTAATGGAATATTGTGCATATTAAAAATTGTTGCAAATATGTACTTCACATTAATGGACAGCTGTAGCTATAGTTACAATTCATATTTATCAAGGAATTGGTATAAAATGCATTTGCTAGCAACACCTATGTTCGAGTGCTGGTGATAGCTGCATAGGGGTTCGGTGTAATGGGGGGGGGGGGGGTAGGGTGTGACAAGAGAGCGAAAGGCGAGGATAGAGAATGCGAACTCTTGCTAAATTCAGGTTATAGCTTTTATTTATTTATTCATTTTTAATTTTTGTTCTTGAATATTTGAGCGCCCATTCTCTCCCTTCCTTCTTTCCAGATATGGTTTCTCATGACGTAACCAAATAAGAATTTACTTAATACGCTTCCGTATTTTGCCACCTTTATTACATATTAAAGTATAGTTGTGATTCTAACGTTAATATATAACGGAATGATTTATTAGGTATAAAAAACCAGAAGATATCCATATATGATTATGCTAAAATTGAATCAGTTACGGAAGTAATGTTAGTCACAATGAGGATTTAGTGGAATTAAGTTTGTATATGTTGGCCAAATTGCTGTTTAACGTTAATGTGTTAGCAAAAACAAAAACACACTCACACACACACACACAAAGTATTGTTGTGATAACATTGAATGAATTGAGGAATCATTTTAGTCACCTCGATATGTATCCAGGAATTGTTTGTTCACTTTTGATATTATTCTTTCTAGGACAAGTACCGGTACGCCATCGAATCTCCCAGAACAGCTAATCTCAATTGTGTGGGATTGTGCTGGATTATAACGTGGGCATATAAATAACCTTAAAATCTATTTAGGAAATGAAAGTTCGTTGTACTAATTTTGGTGATATAAGGATAGCTTTACCGTTATTTATTAAGTTGAAGCAATAGTTCTCACGATGACTTCTTTTACATCAATAATACCTGAACTTCTGAAACATATTGATAATTGACGGTAGATACAATGGAAGTTACAAAGAGGTTTTATTTACTAGGCCCTTGCGTGCGTGCGTGTGCTAAAACAAAACTACCAAACATGTTTTTGTGTTGTGGGTTGTTGCTGTGTTTTATGTTTATTTATTTTTTCTTGTCTGAATCTTTTTGTTAGTAAAGTTTCAAGGAAACTGTTGAAGATATTGACATTGTTAATTCACCCAAGGGATGCGTTATCAAATTGTTCGTATGCTATAGAGCAGGAGTTCCCTAACTGGGGTGTATGAACCCACAGGGGGTGCGTGAGTCCATCCCTGCAGGGGGTTCGTGGGACGTTTTTGAAAGTCAAAACTAGATTACTTTTTGTTGAACTAAATTCTGATATATCATATAATTTAGTAATGTACAAAAGTCGTAGGCTACCTATCGACAACCTCTACAGTATTATACACTATGAATTTGATCTTTTACGAAGCACTGTTATACGTATTATAGTATAATAATGACTCAGATCGTGTTTCGAAAAGTTGGGGGTTCGTGGACAACTCTGACATCCACAGGGGGTGCGTGGGGTGATAAAGTTAGGGAAACCCTGCTCTAATGGTTGTTTGAATGTAAACTTGTTTACCACACAGGCCCTTCATGACTCCTTTCTAGGAAACGGGTGGTATAGTGGTGGTAGGCTTTTTTTTATTTCATCGAAAGCGGTTGTTGTTGTTTCCTATTTTGTAGCTTCTTTGCTAATTTATCCCTTGGAATGTGATAGAATTGATTAACTCTTTTCGCGTTCCATACACATATGTTGCCATAGTAGTATCGTGCTGTGCATGTGATAAATAACTGAATTATGAAACAGACACAGGCTGTTATGCGTATTATAGTATAATAATGACTCAGATCGTGTCTCGAAAAGTTTGGGGTTCGTGGACAACTCTGACATCCACAGGGGGTTCGTGGGGGGGGGGGGATAAAGTTAGGGAAACCCTGCTACAGAGAAATGAAATGTAGGGATTGAAATATAATTCTCTCTTAGTTAGGCCTACTTGAGAACAAAAAGTTATGAACCAAAACCGGGTGGGTGCTTTCGACACTCGTTCGACATGCGTTCGAGAGTTCGGGTACTTTCGACACTGGTTCGACACTCGTTCGAGAGTTTGGGTGCTTTCGACACTAATGACTGTCGCCAAGCAGTCTTACTCGGACCACATAACATGCAACTATTGAGGTTTATTGAATTATTCATTTCATTTCTCTTCACAGATTAATTATCGCATAATTTTTACAAAATATACGTTATTCATATTATGACATATTTTAAGAATTAATTCGCCAAAGCTGAGACATAACTTCTATTTCTAATATCCAGGTCCCGTTGCCCAAGCTAAACTCTTTTCTTTTTTTTTGGTCTTTCACTTTCTCTAAGATTGTCATGTATGTACATTGATGAAGAGCGTGAGAACCTCATCATGACATTTGTGATTGGCAACATACAAAAAAAAAGTTTGTGTCGTGTTTTTAATGATCATCGCGTTGAATAGATTCATTGACGGTTAATCACCTTCCTTCTGAAGATACCTCACTCGACGTCCAATTATTGGCATTGTTTTACTTCAATCTTATAATTGGCTACATTAATATTTTCGCGCCAAGCCAGAAACAATTAGACATAAAAAAAAAGGTCATGTTCTTTGAGGTTCAAAGTATCTATGTGGTATACAATGTTATGTATATATGTATATATTATATTATATTATATTATATTATATTATATTATATTATATTATATTATATTATATTATATTATATTATATTATATTATATTATATTATATTATATTATATTATATTATATTATATTATATTATATTATATTATATTATATTATATTATATTATATTATATTATATTATATTATATTATACTATATTATATTATATTATATTATATTATATTATATTATATTATATTATATTATATTATATTATATTATATTATATTATATTATATTATATTATATTATATTATATTATATTATATTATATTATATTATATTATATTATATTATATTATATTATATTATATATAATACGGTAACGAGGCTGTGTATGCATGGTGACATATAGGATAGGCCTACACAATTGTGGTACGGGGTATCATTCCACCCACCCCCCCCCGCCACCCCACCCTGCGCACACCTCCTCCATCCGTTACAGGATGTATTGTAATCTATACATAGTGAAATATAGAATATCGTTTTTCTAACTTAGAAACAAGAATAAACTGTATTATGTTCAGAATTCTTCGATTATAGTAAGTGAAAATGATTGTGCTGTTTAAATATTCTAGTTCCAGGTGAACGGTTTAGGTTAAAAATGAAACATATTCCCAAACCTACCCCCTCCCCGTCCCTTCCCCCTTCCCCTGCAAACAAATATACAAACTAGCGGACGTCTCTCTCTCTTCACCTCTCTCTTCAAAATCACCTGATCATGAGAAGCCTGATCAGCATATATAAAACATAATAAGAATACAAAGCAGCTACATAGCCCTGTTACAAGTGGCTTGTGACACTATATTATGACATTGTAAGTAGTATGTACCGCATCTACCGCAGCACATAGCTTCCGAGAAAACGCAAGCTTTTTATACCTCGATGATTGACGAACGGAAACTTGTAAGGTGATTAACACAAATCCGTAGAAATGTTTCATTTTTAACTTAAACCGTTCACCTGAAACTAGAAATTCTGTACATAAGAAAAACACGTAGACACAACTGTGCAATGTTTCAAACAATTAGTGTAAGCTTATATTGATTAGTTGCTTGTACCGACGCAATTCCCGAAAACCACGCTTTTAATGTATATATAACAACATTGATATATCATTATGACATCAACATTAAATGTTTGGGTGTGTCCGTCGGATTACAGTGGAAACAACATTTCTTTACATACAGCACACAAATCATATCTATTATTATATTAGAACCATTACATTATATCAGCATTATACATTACATTACAGCATTAACATCAAATCACACAACATTACTATTGGCTTCGAACGATTTATTTCTGCCTCGTTTGTTTTATATAGCTTGATTTAGCGAATAGCTCAGCTCTATCTTACAACCTCTTAAATGGCACATGTTTGTAGACAGAACAGTTTACTGACGAAATATACAAAGTGTGAAACGTATTACAATAGTACATTCTTTGATGACGTCGGGCGGTGGGAGGTAAAGTTATGAATCGGTAAAATCAGCAATAAATGTGCAAAGCTGATCTCCATTATTCACCAACTGCTTAAAATGTTTGGTATGAAGAAGGAGAAAAGGAATGTGTAATCTCAGATACCCACTGTGTAAGAATGGGGTTAAATGCAAGGTACAGGAATGTGTAAGATCAAATACCCACTGTACAAGAATGGGGAGTAAATACGACAGGAATGTGTTAGATAAGATACCCACTGTGTAAGAATGGGGAATAAATGCAAGGGCACATTCTTTTAATGCTATAGTGGGGACATTGTATTCCAGTGTGACATACCTGGTATTGATGTAAAGCATTATTGTGCACTTTTGGTCGTGTAATAACTCCATTTCAGGAAAGCTCCACCCAATCGCCTCCCGCCCATTCCAATCTAACTTATACACCCCCCCCCCCATTCCAATCTAACTAACATATTTACGTGGTGACACCTATTTCCGTGTCTCCTCACTAACCCAGTCCCAATTCTTCAATCCAACAAAGAAATATGTGTTACCCAATATTTTATTGTTTCATTTGCGAAAACAGATCAGGATCATAGGAAACTTGTCTTTCCCTCACTGGTTATATAAGTGGCCAACATATTATGCCTGGGACATCGTAAAATGGACTTCATAAGCGTTTTTCCCTTTTTATAGTTCTCTCACAACCTGCTTCAACAATTTGTAAATATATTTTGTAAACGATTACTTCATAATTGGAATTGTTGAAAAAACCAAACAAATAAAAAGAGAAAGGAAAGGAAAGGAAACCATTTCTATCATTTTTAATAATATATATTCCAAAGAGTAAATGACATTGTTGCATCCGTTCGATCAAATATTAAAAGTTCACCTTGATGATGTTAATTTGAATACTGCTCTAAGGTGAAAGGAGTGCGAATATATACAGTTGCTTGCCGTCAAAGGTCGAGTCATTCGAATAATGTTGTCATTATCAATTCTTTTTTGATATTTTATCGATGCTATTGACTTTTTATTTCAACTTTCAAGGGTAAACAACGCTAATCTTATGTATGAGGTCCTCAAACATAATTTACAATTAAAAGAAATCAGAAATTAAAACATTTGAACATTGAAAGAACAGAGTAAATAAAATAAGATAAACGCAGGGAGGAATCAAACTATACAGACCTATAACCAATCACATATAAATAGGATATATAGAAATATATATATATGTATATATCGAAAAATAAAACAACAAAATAGATTGTTTGATTAGAAAGAGGAACTTCGATGCAGCAAATGAAAACGGACAAAAGTATATATTATCATGTAACACGAAACATGTAATATGATAATATATGAAGGAAATGATAAAACTGCAAAAGGTTATAACATATTTGAAAAGACAAAGGAACGAACCATGTACGATCACAATTAGACAAAGTGAAAAGCATCGAATTATATATAAAAAACAGAAAATTAAAAAATGTTGAATGACCAATAACACAGTGATATATAATATTTTTTTTTTTTATAACAGCGATACTACAAGAATATATGATTTCCAATATAAAAAAGTTATCAGAAAAAAAGAAGAAAATAATCGTAACATAAATGTTACAGCATATAGTGTTTAGACAGAAAAAGACTATACCACCATTAAATCATAAAACCAAAGAATATTCGTTAAAAAGAGCGATATGTGAAAAGCAATGTCAAATAGAAAACGTTTAAACAGTACATATATATATAGAAATTATAAGGTTATAAGAAAGTATAAGAAATATAATAAGCATAATTTATGGCTATGGTTTACTTTTAAACTGACCGACTAATTACCGACCAGTAATTAGAAATGAGCAGTGCGACACTGCAGAGCGGGTGATTGGGCAATTCCACCCCCCTCCCCCTCCCCGATCCCCCAGTCTCCAAATCAGATCTGCTACTTATCAAATATATATATATATATATATATATATATATATATATATATATATATATATATATATATAAAACTAGGCTAATCGTTTGTATTAGAAACAGCTTCCAATGCAAAGCATTAATGTGAAAATTTGTCAAATGATATAGCACCATTTTGCGTCCAAGTCACTTAACTTGTAGAAAACTTCCCAAACGGCAGAGGAAGTCCTTCTCCTTAGACCCCTTCCCCCATATCAGTGTCATATTTTTGCCTCCCAACCCCCAAGAAATATGTGTTAGCCTTGCCGCCTAGTTCCCCTCCCCTCACCAGCCCCCCCCCCCCCCAGATTGCCTTGGTTGGTGCCGCCACTGGAAAAGAAGTTAGAAAATGCTTCAAATATATGAGATAGTTTTATATCAATGTTTATGCATTACCATAGTGTATGAAAGAACAAAGTAAAAACGTAAAAGAATGTTTACAAGACCCCATTTTTCAGTTTCAGCTTAAGTTTTAATAAGGTTCTCCATATATAAGTTGCGAAGTAGTACTGCAAGTTGATCGGAATAAGAAATCCTGAAATTGACAGAAGTGTAAACAACGGAAGAGGTTATATGATGATAATTGGTTAACAAGGTGATGTTACAGAAACTTGATCTCCTTTGACATTGTTTGAGTCGAGCATGAAATCTTGGAAATACATAATTAATTAACTCTGTATAGAATCCGAAAGGAGGTGAATAAAAACCTCCCATATGTTGAATAGTCTATAGTGTTGTCAGGATGCCGTGCCCATACTCTTTCTGTATTGACTTTGCTACGTTTTCAAGTTGATGTATGTATGGTATTTTATACTAAAATCCCCTAAAAAGTATAAATCATTAGCTTCACGGGCCGAAGTTTATGGAAACAAAATGAAGAGAGAAAAAAAATTAAATAAGGAATTTACAAGTTGATTCTTACATGTAGTGAATACTAGTATGAAAAAGTATTGTTCATTATTTTTATTCCGCGATTCAGTTTACTTTACTACTTTTTAAATGCATACATGTATGATTGCTAAGTGCTATTGAATATTCATACCATCAATTCCGTCCACCAAGTTGTAACAATAATAAATAAAAATAATAATAATAATAATCAGCAGTTATTTTTATTTTTACGACGCTTAACCAACCACAAATATGGGAGAAACCCGCAAGGGCTTATGGATTGCAACTTACACGTCGGTTGGCTTCCAATTCAACATTGTAAAACAAATTTTGGAATATTTTCAATTTAGAAAGTCATTTCAGATGGGAAAACCGTAGATTGCTCTTAGATGGAAAACCCACCTTACTATGACCCGGACGGGTATCGAACCCGGAACCTCCCGATTGCTAAGCCTCATTGCTTCAAATGCCACCGCCTTTATCCCCTCGGCCACAGCACCTACATAATCTACATGGTTCTCCTCATATAGGGACAAATATCCGTATGAAATAAATAATAATAATAATAATAATAAATAATAAATGGTACTTAAGAGGCGCTAAATCTTCCGAAGAACTCAGAGCGCACAAGGACAAAAGGACACACAGGAAAAAAATCTATGATTGGGATTGGGAAAAGGACATGTGAAGGAAATTATGATTGCATGTGTTCATGGAATTGCATTTTCCTTCGGGCACATCCTTAAATTTATGCCGAATTTGTGATAAGAAGATACTCTGTCTTTACAAAACACGAATAACGGTGACGTCGAATTGTAGCCAATTATCTAAGTTTTCACATTAATTAACTGGGGCGGCAATATTAATGCTTTCACTTATTCCAATGAAATGATCCCTTAAATTCGCTGAATGCACACACAAAATGGCCTATTTGTGTTTTCTGTAAGGTCATGCGAACAACTATATAGATACATACATAAATATATATACACATATATATATATACATATAAATATATATATATATATCAAGAATAATTAACTTGTAATTTAATTAGCTTTAATTAGCTACAGTTTATATTTCGAAGCAAGACGTTCAGTTTAAATCACTTCATATATATAGACATATATATATGATTAAATTGTAATTTAATTAGCTTTAATTAGTTACAGTCTTGGTTTCTAAGCAATAATGTTATTTTAAATCACTTCATATGTTTACATAAAGAATTGTTGCCGAATACCTTTATTTTCAAGTTCGATTTCAGTTTGATATCTTGAGAGTGAAATAAATTGTGTGTGAATATTCATTTTGCAATTTAACTCTAAGAATAGACTTTTATCCTCAACAATATTTGCACTGAGAGATTAGTAAAGATGCGAATGCAACTGTAACGGCTAAGAATATTACGATAAATGTAAAAACAAGGGTCTATTTGTCGTTATTTCATGAAAAGCAGCTGTTTTCGCTGCATTCACTTAATCTTCGACACCACAATCCAATTACAATATATTTTCGTTATTTTGAGTCATGCAGTTGAGGTTTAGTAAGAAAAGAAATTGAGACAAAGAGAATTGAAAGGAGGAAACATCCTATCTGAATTTTACATTTGAAAACTTACAAAAATAGTCACGTCAAAAGGTTATCATCAAATGGAATTCATTATAATTATCTAATTAAGGTTCATTAGGACAAAAAAAATCTAAGAGGTTTTGATTGATTAATTGTACTCTTGAATCGAGAAATATCAGGCTGGGTTTGGTAAAGTCTACGACCAAAACACAAAACAGGTTGTTTTTTTTTATAGGACACAGGTTTAACTATACTGTATGGCTGTTACAGGGCGTATCCAGGATTTTCCACTAGGGGGCGTCAGGCATGAATGATCGCCGTCCTTGGGGATGGGTCTAAGGGGAGGGGTGGACAATTTTTGCTTTCGAAGAAGGGCTGAAATGCAAAATGGTGCCATATGTGATCCATTTTTCGACCTTAATAATAAGCAACATTTCCAGTAAAAATGGACACAAAATGCACAATTTAGTATGGCTGGCATGTCATTTAGTGCTTATAGTGATAATACAAACACAATTACCATCTATGTTTCTAAAACTATTATGCCGCCGAACTTCGCCAGAACCTTTTTTTTGCAAACAAAAAATAAAGAATATACGGGAGGGGGGGGGGGGGTTGAGCGATCACCGACATCTCACATAAAGGTCGTCATCAATTTCTTTTTCTGTTTTTTGCTAAACTTTTTTTGTTTTGGTGACGGCCAATAGGGTGGGCGCGCGCCTGTTGCGCCCCCCCCCCCTGGATACGCCCCTGGTATGGCTGTTAGCTTGTTCTTCCCTTTCTATATATAAGACACTTCCTACAATTTCTTACAATTCCTACAATATTCCTACTGTACCACACATATTAACTGACTATCGATCGGAAAATAATCGAAATGGCAAATTTGGAGTTTGTTTTATCGATTCGGGTTCAAATTTCGTTTAATCTTGCATAATAGCATGAGTATGAAACCTTTCTAGGTTATAAGTTTATCAGATCTGTGATTGTAGTGTTTTACAATTAATTAATCGATCAAAATGAATAACTTCATTGTGAGTTGCTTAATCAATAATCATAATTCATTGGATGACAAAAACCTGCAGAGATGTAATCAAAATAAACTCATCTGATAATGCAATGTGAATGGCATTTGGTTTTGTTAAGATAAAAATGATGTAATTCTAAAGAAAAATAATAATAATATAAAATAAAATATTAGAGTGATACAAATATAAAAGCAACTAAGTCATGACGTAACGAAAAATCTGTTAAGGAATTGCAGTTCGCCCAGTTGTCTTAAGAAAGTTATATTTGCAATTAGCATCGGATACTTAAATTTATTAATAAATATAACATTCATCATGTTTAATAACGTTGACAAGTTTGACTGAAGAACCGTGGTGACAAAACTTGTTGTCGCCCATTGGCACATGATTTACACCATTCCAAAGGTCATTTCTCCTTAAAAAAAAAAAAAACACACTAACAAACATGAAATACTACAAATATCAAGTGACCACCTCATTAATTTACTAATATCATAAATATGTAAATCGAAACATAGGCCTATTACAATTTAACATATATGATGGTAAACATGTTTTATAATGTTTCGAGTTATTGGTTGCTTACCATCTTGTCCAAACCTCCTCCGGTAGGAATACTGGTCTGTGAACATTACATTGTATCCTACATAATGAAACAACTTATTGAAGATCAAAATCGGATAATCTTAAAATGGTACTTACCATGTCAGACATCACATTATACTACTTATAACCGGAAACTAATCATATATATATATATATATATATATATATATATATATATATATATATATATATATATATATATATATATATATATATATATATATATATATATATATATATATATATATATATATATATATATATATATATATATATATATATATATATATATATATATATATATATGTATAATATGTACCTTGGTTAGGGTCGGTTCAGGGTTAGGGTTAGAAAAAAGGGTTAGGGTTAGATTAAATTTAGTGTGTAAGTCAATGTAACTGTCGACCTAAGGTAGGATCCATAGTTATATAGTTATATATATATATATATATATATATATATATAAATAAAAATCGTAATGAGTTGGAAAATCAAGAACAGTGAAAAAACTTTCAGCCTCCACCGGGATACGAACCACGGGCCTTCCGCTCTGTACGCGGACACCCTAACCACTAGGCTATGGACGCTGAATGTATGTCCAGAGGTTCGAACCGGTAAGGAAGGTCGTAATTCCACTGTAGGCGTTTGTCACCTGTATCGAACAATACTAGTTCTGTTTTTGGTGACATATTTTGCCTTACTCTAGAGATCAAACATGATGATGCTAACCAACTCGAAAATCATTTGTGATTCCTAAAGCAGGATCTCGAAAGAGATATATATATATATATATATATGTATATATATATATATATATATATATATATATATATATATTTCATTTTTTATTTGAATGTTCATAGTTTCAGTTATTCATTTTAATGTGTAATTCAAAGTTTATCACTCAATTATCTTAATATTAAATTGTACCAAAAGGAAAAGTTGGTGAAGGATGTTTATCAACTTTGATAATGCAGACAGTTTCCAAGAAACTAGGTTAATTGTTTTGTGTCGAATAAAAATTAAAGCCGTTTCTGAAACTTAAAATGAATGTGGCCAATTTATAATACTATAACAATCCACATCTATTGTTTTTTTGTGGCTACTTGAGAAATTTACTGCTTATATAATTTAATTGACAATTAACGAGTTTTTCAATATTTCATATTTAGTATTTAAAATTGGATATTGAGGTCAAAACGGGTGCTTACCTTAGTGATATATAAAGGGGAAACGATATCAAAAGTGAAAACTGTTCTGACAGTCGTTCAGTCAAATTGTTATTATCCACGAATAAGGATATGTTTATTTTACGTCATGGATGTATGTGAGTATCACGCAGGCAAGGTCCTTAAACTCATTATGCAAGTTGACATGTTAGTACCACAAAAGGTATTCCCCTTTTTAAACTAAATAGTGAAAAATGATAAAACATTATCAGTTCTGAAAATACTTTCACAAGGTCGACAACTCCCTATTTGGGAGTGTTCAGGAGGATTTGGGTGGTGAAGCGGCGGGGGTTTCTCATTTACGAAAGAGGGACTCCACGCAAAACCCACTACCAACCTAATTAATGGAGTTATGATTTGCACGATGCTGTCTTCTGAACACAAATGGAATTCGTCCTCCGACTGCGCTATCGTAATTCTGATACACATTCTTATATAGAATGAATTATCCCCGCTTCGAATTAAAATTAAATTAAATTAGTAAACGATTGAACCCCTTGTGAGGGATAATGGCGCAATGGCCATTCCGCTTAAAATTGCACGCATGGGTATGATTTCGAAATTTCAAGGATATGGCAGTTTTTCTGTATTTTTTATATATTTTTTGTGTGTGTAATATTTGATGTCCAAACCAAAGTTAACAATAACAGTTCAAAAACAAAACCGAAAAACTTATCATGAGCTCTTTGGAACGTTTTTTTTTTATTATTAAAATTCCAACGTTTTTTGAAGAAAAAAAGTTTAGCGATAGGACTACAGAGGCTGTAGAATTTGCTCATGTTTAGAATTGTCATCATTGTCTATTTCTTCTCAGCGTGGTTCTTGTGGTTGAGTCAAACCCCTGATTTTTTAGTTTATTCATTTTCTTTTTACTACTTTTTGCACGACGAAAAAAGAGTTTGCCAGATACTTGCATGTTGATTGCAATATGCAGAATTTGTATCCTGCATGGACTTGAAATTAACATTTATACAGTCTTACGACAGTCAGACTAATCAATATATATCTTGCAATATATATGGCAAGACTTTCAGCTATTACTTGAAATCTGTACACATTGATATTTGCTTCACTTTAATGTGCAGCCTATCCTTTTTATATATGAGTGGAGATACATGACGAAAAAATGACGCAGCGCATCCGAAAGAAGTCGGGTGTTTGGAGAGGATTCTCGTTGATAAAGTTTCCCAAATTCTTATGTTATCCTTTTGTTTTATTTGTTTGTTTGCTTTTATACTTAATGTGTCATTGAAATAGGCAGCACAGTCTACCAATTTTGTCTGTTTTCATTATAAGGTATAATAATAACAATAATAATAATAATAATACTAATACTAATACTAATAACAAACCTGAGATGTTATCGACCATGTATTAGGTTTTGTTTTCTTATAATTAATTCGGTTTCTTATTCTTCCTTCTTTCTTTCTTCCTTCCTTTGTTTTATTCTAACAGGTGTTCCATCCGGGGTGGAGATGCACGGAAGGAAGAGGTGTAGACAAACCTACACCCGCTATCAGACCATGGAACTAGAAAAGGAATTTTACTGTAACCGGTATCTTACGAGAAGACGTCGAATCGAACTCTCTCATCTTCTTGGACTTTCCGAAAGACAAATTAAAATCTGGTTTCAAAACAGAAGAATGAAATATAAGAAGGAGAGTAAAGGCAAAGATCCAGTGGAAGGAGTCGATGCAGAGACTCCAGGAGCAGAGAGGCAATCTCCGGAGAATACAACATTATCTCCATCTTCAAATGATACATTATCTCACGAACTGCAACCTTGTCAAGGTAACTTTGTCAGTCATACTGATCGTAATCCGTCGAGGCAGTTATCCTCTGACCAAACCAATCCAATTACTCACGTTGCTCAGTGAAAATTATTTCTTTTTTTTTTTTTTTTGCACTGTTTTTTTTGTTGTTGTCGTGGTGCATGTCTCGAAGTCACAATCGCAGCTGTTTTTTCCGAAAGAAAAGATTGCTCCAAACGGCATCAACACACTGACATCCAAATATGTCATTAAGGGGAAATTTTCATGCATTCACTTTAAGCCAAATTCTCCGAATTAATGCCCCTGGTCACACCGTAGTAGGAGAACGAATGGAAAAGGCGAGAAAGTGAACTTTTCATGAAGTCTTCTTAAGACTTGCCCAGTGCGACGATATTGTGCGTCAGATACTCAAACAGATTTGAACTCGTCAGTTCAAAGCAGGAACATCTGAAGGGGTTCGAAGCATCACCAAGGGTTAGATGTGGACATATCGAGGTTCACCTTCTTACGAAAAATGGCACTTGCATTTATTTCGGGGTTCATGTCCCTAACATTTAATTTCGGGATTTATGTCCTATGGACCAATTCATGTTACTATTCTATGAAAATGGTCGGATAAATCGTGTAATATTTGAGTTATTTAATTTTGCGATGGAGATATTTTTCACTGAAAGCCAAAGACGTTTGACAAGTCTTTTGCGCACTTACAATGAAACTTTGAACCCTGCAGTAGCGCAATATCTGGAAAGCTGCAAATATTCACTTATAATGTAAAGGAAACCAACACCAGCACCATTTCTATCTTCAAATCAATATAGTTTTCCCTCACACTAATGAGGTCCTTTTTTCTTCGAATAATTGTTATGTCCATTCCTGGACAGCACACGTAAAGAAACAATTCTTTTATATTTTAAACAATATTGAAAGTGGAAGTCCAATTTTTTGTGAATACATCTTATAGGTTCCGTATGTTCCTTTATCACGCAATGACGTCAAGCTGACGTCAAGTTACATTGACGTCACTTTGACGTAAGTATGTTGTAAATATAACCATCGACACCTCATAATAGTTCGATATGCACGGTTCATGTTATAATAGAACCAATTTCATAGGCACCTTTAATGTAATTTTAAATCTCCTCTAGACGATAGACTGCGACATACATCGAAGCTGTTTTAATGTTGACGATTGTGAAATAATGTCAAATGTGGAAGAAATGTCAAGTACTTCATAATATGGTTACATAAAAGGCAGTAAGGGCTGGATGGGGCGAGGGGGGGGGGACAATTATTCTTTACATAATCGGGTTACACCTAATAAGTGCTAAGGAATGGAATCAATGGCTAATATTTGAAAGGAGACATTTTGTTGACATATTTCTGATAAATCAACGCATATCTACAGTGCTGGTATATTCACGAGAAAGATGTGTGGTAATTTGGTAGTTCTCACCATATAGAAGTATACATGTGTCTTAACCTACCATATGGAGGTCTTATCGTTGGGCGTGAAAGCCCAGCGAAAGTAAAAATGCTATATGGTTTAATATGCAAGAAGAATTGACGGTTATCATATATAGAGATGCAATGATGGGTTAACTGTGTGGGAGTATGGAGTTGCTATACTTGATGCCGACATGGGATTTAATTGGACGAGATGGTAGATGAGAAGATAATAAGATAAGATCGGGAAGTTGAAAAGAGGACGTTCGTATCTTTGATAACCTTACCGTGAATGGTAGTAAATATGATAATTGGTTACTACGGGTGGGATTGGTGATGGTGACTGCATGCATAGTGCATGAGGAAGAAACATCCACTGGGCATGAAAAGAGCAAAGTTGCATGATATGTGGGATAATTACAAGATTAGTTCAATATTGGTGACCACGGTGGGATTGGTGACGGTGATGGTGCATGCATAGGGAGGAAGGAAGATGCAACAGGACTGAAAAAGGGTAACATCTCATGCATATTGCGGATAATTAGCAAGATGAGTTGAACATTGGGTTATTTTCGGTAGGGTCGCTGGTGATGGTGGTTGTATGCAATGTGAGGATGGTAGATCTCAAGAACACCAATATCTCATATGATGATGACAATCACCAAGGTTAATTGAATACTGGTTACGGGGGTGCCTTTGATTTATTAAGGTATCCATTGAGAGCACTGAAGCTTACATTAGAAAGAGAATATGTGTTGACGTGGAACCTTATCATCGCGATTGTTGATAAGGTGAGGTGAATATTGGGCTTTTGTAAAGTAACAGAAGATTGTGTTCAACAATAGCAGTGTAGTGGGAATGAAAGTTGTACCATTATTTTCCAACATAAAGGATTGGTAATATTGGTGGTTATAACATGATGAGACTGACGATTGTATATAAAATAACGACTCACGTTGTAGTGGGAATGGAAAGTATGTTAAAATAGCACCTGATGTTTATGCATCGTGGAAAATGGAAAATGGCAAGTGAACAATCGATGAACGGTAAACGGTAGTGGGATTTTACTACTATAGGTAGAAGACTGAATTCGAATGGATGGAATTTTTATTGTCATGAGCAAATAATGAAGAGTTGAAATGTTTTGGCGCGTTATAGAAAGCTGGCTAATTTGGCAGGGTCTGCCGATTATGGGATTGCTGGCGAACAGAGTCGCGATCTGCCCTCGTCCGGCCTCCTCCCACCTCCATTTGATATCTAACAAGGGCGTAGGAACCGGGGGGCTGGGGGGGCGCCAGCCCCCCCAGTGAAAAATGTGGAGGGGCGGAAGTATCATTCCGCAACCCCACTTCGCAAGTCAGAAATCAACAACAAAGCGTTCCCTTAAAACGAAGTATAACTGATGTATCTAGACAG
The DNA here is from genome assembly GCF_037975245.1 of Apostichopus japonicus. NCBI lineage: Eukaryota > Metazoa > Echinodermata > Holothuroidea > Aspidochirotida > Stichopodidae > Apostichopus > Apostichopus japonicus. Next base: position 6,427,042 of record NC_092564.1, on the reverse strand, counting down.
AGAGATGTTACGAATTGATTTCGGAAATGGATATATTGAATTACCTTTTAAACAAGTAAGTGTAGGGGTTTGGTACAACGAATATATTACTGGTCAACAACACCGTCTGTAACGTAATTCCATGACTGGCACAGCATGCAGTGCTTTTGAGAATTTCAAGGAATGGGGTGGATAACCTGAAGAGAGTAAACATACATCGATTGAAAGCCACCAATTAACTGGGGGTTTGGCACATTTGTTCTAGGCGTATTAACCTAAAAATATGTTGAGTATTGTCAGCCTATAAATTATACCTCGTGTGGTTGGGGGCAGGGGGAGGGGAAGGGGAGGGGGTTGCGTAGACACTAACGGCATAACGTATATCTTTTGTTATAAAGTGGACAGAGATAACCACTGATTGCTTGTAAATGAAAGTTAAAATCCGGTCAGATCCGTCACGGATCCATGACTATTGAGAAAGAATGAGAGTTACAACCGTAGAAAAAACAACAAAGACAAAATGATATGACAATTTCGTCAACACTTTCCTTTCGGAAGTTGTAACATATTTGGGTGTGTCGCCACATCTGACATCTCGAGTCCTCTCTATAATCACAAGTCAGTTTTCTGATCTTAATGTGGTGTAATTTCCGCGGAAGGATGACGCTGTGTGATGACATGTTCATCAAAGTGATGCCGTTTGTGGAATGGTATTCTCATTTAAGTTCAGCCAATAGTGTCATCAGTTTTAGTCGTCTGAAGAAAAAAAAAACAATGTACATGGGGAAAATTAAACTTGAAATATTGGATGATATTAAAGCTGATAAGAGAAATCGTTTTGTTTGTTGACGCTACGGTTTTAATGAGTGAATATTATGGCCGCAATATCTGGCAGGTGAAATGCTCCGTCAATTGATATCTTTGCCAACCGTGAGACAAATCCGTTGTTATGGTGATAGAAAAAAAGGGTATATTTTGATTTCAAGTTGCATGTCATCATCATAGATCAGAGCATAGACTGATTGAGCACCCCCCCCCCACCCCAATATTGACATCGTGATGTGTGTGTGTGGGTAGGAAGGGGGATGGTTATCATATGGAACTGGAGCCATGAGCTTTCCTTTAAACAAACCAATTTAACAAAATACAATGCATATTACCTATTTTTACTTACAAGTACTTAGTCACTTGAGTAACTTCTGAACACCACCACCCCCCCCCTTCCCCCTCTTCTAGTTCTTTATCAGTTTCGCTCTATCAATCCTTGTTGCATATGGTTTACAGAGATAAACATGTGTTTTAGACACATTGATACACGATACACTCAGCATATTTGGCGTTCGTTGGATTTACGAATGCAAAAAAACCTGTGTAAAGGTTATAGCTTTAGTTTATGTCCATTTCTCACTCACAGCACCAAACCACTTGCTAGTTACGTTACTGAGATATTATGTGCTGAAGGAATCCCGTTCACGTGTGATGTATTTCTTTCTTTCTTCGAGAAAAAGGTAATGCTTGTGAATTTTAACCAGAAATGAAATGAAACCTAAACTTTTAAAGAATGGGGAAAGCATTTTGTTGTTTGTAAATTTTGTTAAAAATTTCATTCTGAAAGACTTTTACCCAAACTATTACTTATTAACCATTAAATATGTTTTTAATATACAATTCGTCTTACTATCAATGTTGTGTTAGAAAAATCTAAAATTTTGTCTTTCCCATTTGAATATAGGTTACGTCTTTCAAATACGAGAAAGACAATTGATCTGACATTGGCTTCTTTCGTTTCGTTTGTTTATCACATCCAAACTAATTTTTATTATATTGAAAGCGAAATTAGAAAGGTTAATATTTGGGACTGCGTGCAGGCTCACTGTCAAACCTAGGTAAGGAAGTTAGATTAATTTTCTATCCACAAAGCAGAGTGTTTACGCATAAAACTTTGAATAACACTTAGACTTAAGAGAAAAGGATTATTATTCAACTCGTAGAATTTATTTCATAGAAGGTCATCATAATGTCCAGCTGGGTACGTGTTTTGTTTCTCTTCTTAGCAAAATCGAAAAACAAAATCCCGCAAAAAAACAAGTCTAACGGTTTTTCATAGAAAGACTATACAAGAAAAAAAAAACACAATACATTTCTTTTGTGCGGTTGGCTGTACGAAGTTTATTAATAGCATAAACATAACCTGATATGTTATTGTAATCGCCGTTCAGGCGAACCCTCCGAAAGTTTTGTTCACAAAATGTAAACACTTATACACACGCATTTGTTATTGATATATGTATATATATGTATATATATATATATATATATATATATATATATATATATATATATATATATATATATATATATATATATATATTACTATATATTACTATATGTTACTACTTTTATTCTGTCCCTTGTATTATTTTAAAACTCTATCAAGGAAAGATCAACATTCTTATACTATTTTTGCTTTTTTAATTCATTCTAATTTTTCATTGTGAACCCAAATCACAACAAAGATTTCAAAGTGTCAACACAAATAAGCGCACGTCAAAGTGACTTATAGTATGAACTGAAATTAAACACAATGTTATTTTATCAACGTCTGTATGTTTTGTGTATAATTTATTTAATTCGTACTTGTTGTACGTTGTGTTGAATTGTATGTAAATATATGAGTTTGTGTATGCTATTTTAATTTCATTTTGTTTTCAATTGCACCTTTGGAATCGAAAGGAATGTCAGGAAAACAATTCAGCGGTCGTAGTCTTGTGGGCCTATTTTCTTAACACCTTCCTTGCCCCATCTCGACGGCTCCATCGCTCACCTTCCCTCGCCCGCCCTAACCCCGCCCCCATCTGTTTCACCCCCTACACAGACAAAGGATAAAAATGAAAGAGTACTTTGCCATTCCACCGTGTAGGCGACATGGACGCTAACGCACCACTAAAATGAGAAGAGAATTTGGTTCTGAAATAATCCTGGCCCAGTGAATATTTAAATCTACGGAAGCTCCTACACACATTTAAGCAATTTATTGGCTGCGGCAATATGTATATTCCCACAATAATCATATCTGTAAGATGTCTAAGGTGTGTTTTGAAATTTTCCACTCGAGTTTGAAGTACTTTTACTTGTGAGTTATACTTAAAGGAACAAATAGTGTGTTTAAATCAATGGTCACTACGGGAAGCAGATTAAAGTGTGTTGATTTCCAGCGATGCATCTGAGAATTATTTTTTGTTACAAGAATATTTTAGCAATTATTTGAGATCGGAGGAGGAACTTTCCATCATTTGAAATAAGTCAGAACTACAAGGCCATTTTAAGCTTATCCTGTTTTGATATTACCAATATATAAGCTTTGTTGGTAGGGTGACATGTCTATCTCTGGAAAAAAAAAAACCATTTTGTTAAGACGACTTCATTCTTCCTTAAAGAAGCATGTTGTTAGTTTGGGTGCGAATTTTACCAAACCCGATTAGAATGTGTACCAAACTAAGGCAATCCCACTACACCCCAACCACCAACGCCCCACTCCCACCCCTCTCACCACAACCTCCTTCAAGATTTATTCCCTGAAAACAGGTTAATCAACGAATTATTGCTGTCTCAATTCGTTCAATAGCATTTCGTCACCTATGACTCTTTTGACATAAGGATTTATAGGAAATCATGATTGAAATACCAAATTTTAACACGATCTATATACAACTAATACAAAATTGCTTTGACGAGAAAATAAGTTATTTCGGATCTGATATGCCACTATATATTACGTCTCAGAATAAAATATTTATCATAATTTTTCGACAAAAAACAACCCCAAACCATTGTTATTTCTTGTCATTGAGGGAAACTTTTGTTCTGGATGTTCTTTATGTTAAAGTTATACGATAAAGATTTGTATATTGTCCGTGTATTTAAAATTTCGGAACACACCACCAAAGATCTTGTTTCATTGTTATATTTGCATAGCACGACATAAAAAAAAAATGATCATAACGAAAACTTCCTCGAATCTTTTCTATTTATTTTTGCAGTTGTCGTTGAATTCTGTCTTTTACGGTTTTTACATTTCCATTCATCCTCGTCAAGTGTGTATATATGTTCTTATACCCTTCCCCCACCCCCACCCACTCCACTCCCACCCCACCCCACCCCGTACCTTAAATTATCCTGACCCAAATCCAAAGGCAAAAATACGATACAAATATAGCTACGTTCCCGCCCTTTTTTTCTCTCTTTTCTTTTTTTTAGAACATTAAATAAAAAGCATTAAGGAGTCTTATAAGTGTCAGAAACGGTTGAGAGCTGCAATCGAATAGACTCGCCCTTTTCCTTTTATTCTGTGGATATCCAGCAATAGCAATGTATGATTATTCATCGGTTGTGAATATCTCTATATATAATATTACGAACAACGTATATTGTGTGGCCAGTACAAAATAGTTGACGCTGAGCTCGATATAGAGCAGACACAGCTATTAGAGCACTTTATTATGTAGAGCAGTGGGCAGAAGAGTTGGCGTAACATTTCGTAGAGAAGTCGGTGTATCATTTTGTTAGAGTACTTTGTTGTTAATCAGAGTAGTTGGTACATAGAGCCGCTGATAGAATAGTATTTTGGAACCTGAGTCGGTAGAGCCGCTGACAGATCAGTTAGTACAGTAGAAGTATAGAAGTGAGGTAGAGCAGTTAGTAGAGCAGTAGGTAAGGTTATAGCGAAGACAGCTTTTCATGACAGAAATGTATCGCAATTTCAAAGATGCCTCAGGGATACTTTCCCTATTCACATTTCACTTACTCGGAACAATTTAGTCATTTCCTTTCAAATAATGCAATCGATTTCTGTATGGGTGTGTGTGAATGTGTATGTGTGTTCATATTTATTTTTGTTATGTTTTACGTATATCGATTTTGCTGCATCAACATTCTCCGAAACCCCGACTTCACAACGCCCCATTTCCCTGGCTAACCTTTGCTATGTGCTTAAAAATTAATCAGCTACTTTAAAGACGTTATTTCACTTCATTTTTTTTTCCATTTTTATTTTTAGTTAGTTTAATATATTCGACAGACAGAAAATGAAAGACACGCACATATTAAAGAATGCATCGCAGGTCTCAAAGAATGTTTTACCAAAATGAAAAAGAAAAAAAAAGTTGATCAAATTAACTTAAGAGGTATGGTTCGTCATCTAGTCAGTCTCAAGTACGTTCCCACGTTTAACTTACCTTCAATTAAATTTAATGGCTGAATCATGTCATTAATATCTATACGTTTCATATTCATATCATTAAAACAGTTCAATTATTTGGAAGTTTCTTCCTAGAAAACCCTTAACAATGGATAGCATTATTGACATTGTGTCTTCCTGAGTTTGAATGGATTACTCATCATGCCGTTCTGATATTCAGCATAGCATATACCAAAGTATGAATATTAACAGCTTTTATTCGCTATGATTTTTAAAACGTTGTTTGAAAATCTTTTTACCAATTTGTTATACTGATAGTAAAATTGCATTCATCACCGGCGATGACCTATTTGAGTTGACCCACATACCCGGTAACATATAAATGTCTTTTTAAATCGCACATGAGAATTAAACCGATTAATAAATATTAAAATCGATGAAAAAAATCTAATTAAAATCGAGATATAAAATTAACATCGACTAATATATAAAATTAGATAAAACTTTATATTTTTAGCCGTTTTTTATACAATATGTACGCTATTACTTATGACGAGCATGCATTTCTTAAATGGCGATAAATGAATTTCGTGAGACATCAATTAAACGAAGATATTCTCAGATAATATACTTTGTGTAGGTTTTGTATGTCGGTGTTACACTTGGATATGTCGATTACAACTGCTAAAGTGTTTTCGCTTGTTGAATTAATTCGCTATATATTATGTCGAATGAAACTAGTACAGACCAAACTGTATAAATGATTTATATGATTTGTGATTATGATTGTGGAATGTTACTTTGTCATGCTAAAACCGAAGAATGTTTTCTCAAAGGCTGCAATTTTGAGCTAGCTTCTGATGGCATCATCGACCGTTTTACAAGGAAGAAAATTACCAGAAAATGTATGGTATAGTCTACGGTTACTTTCAGTCTTTCAACGCAGTACAAGGAGGGACGAAATTATATGCAAAATTATGCAAAAACAATGCCAATATAAAACATTATATAAAGTCATTTTTTAAAACTAAAATTCATAATAATGGGCAGGGCTAACTGTTTGTAAGTAAAAACGAAACATCTTTAAGACTGAGGTGTATCAATCTATTTTTGTAAACATTATGTCATGGCTTGGAGTGAGTAACAACAAACGCTACCACTGGACGCTTTTCAAAAGTACCGTTTAAAGGTATCAAGGATCATTAAAGAAAAGTTCACAGAAACTTAGTTCGAAGTCATATGGACTCATAGAGATACATAAGTTATAAATCAACTTGGGCTTAACATGCAGGAATTAACAAGCGGAATCGTTCCTTAATGCCCCTTGAGGTATAAAAATACAGCAAAACAGCTATTTCCTTAAATATATAGTTTAAATGGAAAACAAAATGACCACCCAGTTGGGACAACTTTTTCCATACTGTATAGTGTCAGTTCCTGCTTCAGAGCACTCGTATTGTCAGTACGAGCAGTATGAATATCATGTTTCTATCAGATAAAGGTTAGGAACTGTTTGTACTGTCAATACCAGTGCTTTGAAGCATATTGGAGTACAGTTTAGAGAGGTATTAGCATTAGGAAATTGTCACAACTGGCTGAAATGACCATAACTATAGGTTGAATATGCAATCTTCATAATTACAGGTTGACGTTTTCAATCACACCTATTTGCATCCGATAGTGCATAATACGTATACAGTCTGCATAACTATTTAACAAAGAAATAATATTAAACAAAATCGAGTTCTTCTCTCATGAATATTCATCGAGTTGATGACTCGATTATACTTTTCAACTAAAACGTGAGACCAGATGGTACCATCATTCATGTATGCATTACTGTTCAGGAAATGACCTCATTATAAAATATGAATATTGATTAGATAAATACTCGTATGACTTTTTAACTGATCGTCATCATTCTGATTATTACTTCTACATTTGTAAGAGGTTATCGGTGTAAAATAAATTCCTTGATTTTTTGTTAATCATATAAATACACACCTATACATGGTACTTGGCTAATAATAATTTAATTGATCTTTCGGGCGATAGAATGGGGGCGATTATCACCCTTTCAAATCGTAGATACATCAAGGCAAGTGTTACTGTTTACATGAGACTCAATTAATTGCTGTAAGGTAAATTTCTATTCTGTTTACAAACTAAAGGTCTGCAGTGATGGTTGCTATCGTGTGACTGTGCGTACACATCGCCGAATCTCCAAAAGCTTGTTCCAGTCAAACATTCTTCGGGCAAATCTATAGACAGAACTTCAAATTTACATACGCAGAGGAAACTGATAAGAAAGTCATTATCGGCTTGTTGAAGATAGTTGATTAAGACTAATGGTGACTACGGTGTTTAAGGAACACCTGAAAAGCTGTTGAACTCAAAGATAGTTCGTTTCGTATAAGTCATTGCAATGTCAAGTGTGTTATGATATGTAAGCCTTTTGTCATATTGGTAATAATGGTCATATATATATATATATATATATATATATATATATTATATATATATATATTATATATATATATAAAAATATATATATCATATATAAATATATATATTATATATAAATATATGAATATATAATTAAAAAAGCAGAGATATAAGATATGACTCATAACTGTAATTACAATAGTATTAGGCTATATATGCCCTCTACAATGATTAAATGTTCTCGGAAAACACTGGTTAAGTATTAACAGCAATAAGATACATATGCTCTGGAAACAATGCCTTGTACCGCCGGGTACGGTAGGCTATAAACTGTCCGAGCCAATGATGCTGTGTTCTAACTTGAATTTTCTAACTTAACCTTTAGTTATATGAAAAAGTGCAAAAGGATTTGTGAATAGAACGGGATTCCTTCCAGTGACCTCAGTCATATGTTATTCTATACTGAGCTAATTCAACCTTCATGATCCCTTTGTAGTTTGTTTCTTTGTGGGATGCCAAAAGTGTATTTAATATCGTGTAATCTGGAATCAACATCCCTATTCCATTCGATTCAATCTGGAAAGCTACAGGGAAGCGGTTTCAGGAGCAATTTTTTTTATTAAAACATAGATTTATACACATGTTAAAGAACAAAATGGACTGGCAAAATATTATAAACTTTGATAAGAGCAAAGATATTTTTTGCTAGACCGGAATTCGAATCAAAGCTTTTAATATGTAACACAAGTTTGCACACATTTGGATACAATGAACCCCCCTCCCGCACATAAAAAAGCCTCTCTATGTCATATTGTTACACAAAATACAATAATGCTTTCATATAAATATTAAAGTCCAAGTATACTATACCTCTGGATTATGCAATATTAAAAAGAAATATGTAATATTGAAGTCATTATTTAACAGAGACAAACACACGCGCATTAATCTTCGTGGGTATTTCTTTCATCTTTGTTCAAACAAAACTGCCGCTGGACTATAGGATGGCGATGCACAGTAAGTTGTCGTTCAGTGAATGGATTTTCGTTGCCCTCCCCCCCCCAAAAAAAAAAAAAAACAGGTGCTTTTAAAGAATATATTAGAACTTGTCTGCCAATCCAGAGTATTGAGTACGTTTACAATCTTATTGTCTATCACTTAAAATCAAGAAATACACAGGTTCTGACAAATAACTTGACTGTTGTTGCATGAGAATGTGGTGGGCTGAGGGGAGGGGGGGGTAGTTACACCTTGTTGACTGTAAATTAAGACAGTATTGGAATCGTATATGTTTGAATTTGGATTTCAAAGTAGGCCTATACCAATTTGGACTTAAAAAGACCAGTCTAGTTATTGTAGCCTAAATATTGTTGAGCCTGTAAAAAAGGAACATAAAATTTAGCTTCATAGTCTGTACTGTGCTTTACTATTAACATTTTGAAACTTCTTGATTGCATTTTTGGAAGAATCCATCCGTAGTGTTCATTATGATGGGTTTTTTTACTGGTTCCAACCTGATATTACTTTGTAGGTCAAACCTGACTATCTTTTTCCCCTTTTCTTTTCTCTCTTTCTCTTTCAAATCCCCCTCCCCCCACCCCCCACCCCCCCAAAAAAAAGTCCTATAGTTTCTGAATAATGATATTGTATTTAATTGATATATCTAAGTTTCTGACTTTTTAGTCTCCTCTGTGCAATATCTATTTGGAGGATATGCGAATCGAATTTAATTCTACAACTGTGGAATGTTAGCTCAGTGGTTAACGCCGGTGCCTTTCAATCATAAGGTCCCGAGTTCGAGACACTCCAAGATTAAATGTATCCCGTCCAGTTACAGAGTTATTGACAATTGACAATTCATAATCATGGTCGTTAAATATGAATCTAAGAGCCTGACTTCGGTCAGTTTGCGGCTTTGATAAGCCAATGATGGCTTCTTCGCGAGTTCCTGCTTGCAGGAGGATCTAAAATACATACATACACGCATACATACATACACGCATACATACGACTGCAGATGCATGCACACGCCAGCATTGAAAATAGAGAGAGAGAGAGAGAGAGATGTCGTGTCCCAGTTTTAATGAATGATTTAGACAATAACGCATGTACGTAAACAATTCTCCAGCAGATTTGGCCCCACAGAGGCTGATAGGGTAATAACAAAAGAACAGAAATCTGCCCAAGAGAGTTATCCACTTATTGTAAAGACCTATTATGGTCAAAAGTTTGCTACCGATCCTTATAGTGTACTCCTACAGCCTCACCGACAACACACTAATCGCATTATTAACAAAGGACTTGTCGCCTTATAATACGCACTCACACGGTCTGTTTTTGTTGTACCATTGTTAAACGGACGGTCTTTTAAATGGAATAAGGCAGAAAATTTGTTTTGGAGCCATTGGAAATTTAATTTACACCAAAAAGAAAAAAAAAGAACGCCCAAATTATGTTACCGCTACAAGTGGATTTTCTCTGCAAGCAAAAACCGAAAAACGGTGTTTTGGTTTTACGTTCGTTTTGCCACAAGTAAGTAAGTAAACAAACCATGAATGAAGATCAAACGAGCCGCCTTAATTAGTCCCTTCTTATGTATACCTCTTAACGTTTAGCTGATAACATCTCGTTTGCACTGTCGTCCCCTATATATGGCATTCCCGTCTCTTAGCATGGCGGAAGCTTGGCCTTACTAGGGACAACAAAAAGTATCCCATCTCTGTTTAGAAAAGAAAAAAAAAAGAAGAACTATTAGTCTTACTCACATTCTAAATAGGTAATTTGCCGTCTGGCGTCACCTCTTTCGTAAATAAGATCGAGAAACTTAGCAAAACCTTAAACGATAATTAAGCAAATTTGTGGAGCTATAAAATAATTAGACCTCCAAAAATCCACTTTGAATAAACCCGCAAGTCACACAATGGGTTGAACAAAGTCCCACACAATTTCGATAGAGATTAAAAGCAAAACACATATTTTTTTTTTACCATGACGCCATATATAAATGTCAAAGAACGAATTTAGTGAAGAAACAAATTGAAGACGAGAAGAATTATTAATTACATGGTACACCTGATATTTCTGAGATGACAAAAACGTGACAAAAACGTGCAAGTACACACATTAGCCTGTCATTTATCTACCTGTAGACGCTAACATCAGAATTAAGCTTCGATCTAAAAACAACATAAAAAAACACTATATAAAATAGAAGAAGAAAAAAGAACGAAAGAAAAAGAAAAAAAACAGTCCGTGAATTTGTTTAATTTCCTTTGAAAATGTCATTTAAATGTCATCCGCAGATTTCATTGTTATACATTACCCGTTTTTTATTTTTTTTTCTTTGCTGAAATTTTTTTTATAACACCGTTACGTTATAAACATGTCGAGATTTATATGCGATTTGACATTTTGAAGGACAGACAAAAAACGTTATCATTATAGGACTATGACATAAAAATACATTTGTTTTACAGAATGTTACTAAATCAGGGCATAATTTTTTTCTGTGAAATTTTTATCGCCGACTGATTTTGTAATTATCCTCGTGAGAACATATAAATATTTCCATGTATTTTAATCCATTGCGCTCTTTGTTCAAAGATTCTATACTTGAAATTAAGTCTTAAACGATTGTACTGGAAATGAGCAAGATCCAACAAATCAAAACCAATCTTGACATATGCTTTTAACCTTTTCTCATTTTTATTCCTCTATTGTCGGTACATTTGTACACTATTTTATAGTTTTTACGTACATAGCGAAATTTCCTCAGAACAGAAATGATTTTAGTAAAAAAGATGGACAATCCTGAAGTCATTTTTTGCTCTGTCCTTTATTAAACGAATTTATTGGATATTATTCTGAGTGAACCCCGCCACTAAGTGGTAAAATAAAAATAAAAGGAAAATTAATACAATTTACAAGGAAATGCAATAAAAAACTGTTACTTAAGTCCACACAAATCGCATCAGAAATTCAGCCCCACAACACCCCCCCCCCTCACAAAACAATCAAACCTTCTTAATGAGTACTTATAAGATTTCATACAAATTTGTTCGACATTTTGTTATCGCGGTGGTTATTAACTTTGCTAATAAGCAGTATAGACAACAGTTATATTATTAGTTGTAACCAAGGGGCACAACCAAAATCAAGGGGCACAGCCCCACCCCCCCCCCCCACCCTGGCTCCTCACCGACAGACAGAATAAAATATTACAAAAAGTCCTAATGTAGAACATAAATATACATCTTATGCGGTACAGCTTATATTATCAGTGCAAAATGTTCAAAATTGTCTAAAAAGATTCAAAATATAGCACCAGCTTGCTCCCAGCATCCTCCAATTTGCCAAAATTCCTCAAAGGGGTAGAGGTACCATTCCCCTTGTACCAATATGTTGGTTACACCCCTAGTTTAACCAAATTGTAAATCTTAGGTCGTAGTTAAAGTTGTTCTATATATAACCAAATGTGAGTGACTATATTACTGCTTTGGTCAAAATGACTCAAAGATACAAAGATACATTAAGGCTGACTGCGCATGCGTCCCATTGCTCACAATCCAACGAAAACACTAATTAAAAATAAAATGGTCGATTATTTGAAAGATTTTCCGTTATTAATTTTTTTAAATTTTTAATTTTCGAAAAACAAATTAATTCAAATACATAGCATGAGAAGAAAACAAATAGAAATATAATCTCAAATACTTTATTTAAGATTCACAATATTAACTTTTATCAGTTTTATTCAATACTTTTTTTTTTTTGGCACTTTTAAGGTGGTAAGATTGTGTTATTAGAGAACTGAGAAACTGAAAGAGAACTGAGCATTATTTTTTAATATCAAAATTAGATATAATGTAATATACATTACAAAATGCATTAACCTATAACAACAACGTTTTGCTCAGGAAAATGCTTCTATATTCTCAGTATAAACCTTAACCAAATTTGAGCTCCGTTTAGACCAAATGTGGACTATTTAATATAACAAAAATACAACAAATACTTAACCTGGCTGGTCAAGAACTGTATCACCCCCCCCCCCCAACCCTCCCCAGTGGCAAAAGAGTTAGATATTTGACAAAAAAGTATGAAAACAAAATTTCATCTTTAATATCTTCATCAACATTACATACCCGCTAAACCGTTTCTCGATCTCCATCCATTACGTCATCGTGTCTAGCAGATCTTAACTGACAATGTCATCTGACCCAAGAGATCATGTCATTATCATATTGTACTTATCCTAAGGCTTAACTTAATTCTTGTACTTTTTTTCTTCTTTTATTTTTATTTTGATGAAAACCTTACATATAGTACAGTTCTGGCTTGTCTATCGTTTGATTAGGTTTGATAAATCATTGTAGTATATCCAGTAATCGGGTGCATCTATGCGTATCCAAGCAAACCAGCTATTGTGGAGTTATATATGCTAGTTCTCTTTTAAAACCATTTACATGCAAATGAACTATTTTCTGCCTGAGTTCACATTTTATTTTCCAGAGCAAAGAGGAAGAGAGAAAAACAGAGGAGAGGCAGAGAGAGATGGAGAGAGGTGGAGATAGAGAAAAAGAGACTGTATGCGCAAAGGATTTCTTCACTAATGAGATGCATTAACGCGTTAAGGTGATTCCATGCATCAACTGGTGATATGCAATCCTTGAAAAACTTGAAAAATTAACCCCCCAAAAAATTTACTTCAACGTTGGCTGGCTGGTTGGTTATACTACAAGGAACCAAGCTTCTATTTCATTTCAGCCCATATGCGGTTTGTAGACCCGACTTTTAAATGATGTGATAAAAGTTTGGGAATCTTATCATAAAAAATATTGGTAACTTTGTTGTTGTTGTAGTATTACATTATAATAATGGAAAATGCACGACATACTTATATACAAAATTCTTGTATGTTCCCACCCGATTCTCGCAAAATTTGTTGATCCATTGTTGACATTTCATGAAATAAAATATTTTTCCATTCCTTATATTGGTTAAAGTATGATTTCAAACTACGATGTAGTATCTTGCTAGATTTTTCAAAATATGAACATTTTAATTCATAATTTCATTCCTTAAACTATTGTTTCACAGACGTTTTTCTTTCTTCACACTTTGGACCGTTCCGTAATCATTTGAAATGAGATTTTTCGACTCCGTTCTTATTGTATTCTGGTTTCAAAACCAACCCCCCAAAAGCTGTCTTAAATGTTAAAAGACATCTTAATTAACAGCTATGTAATTTAGTTCAAACTCACCTGGTGGAACTTCAAAGGGTCCGATATTAGTAGAGTCTGAGAGACTTAATGGCCTGTGTGGTAGACTAAGTAGTCCAGTCGCTTTAATTGATCAGCCTCAGATGTTTACAGGGTCATTTTCTCAAAAAGCAAAATCTATTTATTAAATTTTATTCTTTTCTGAGTCAACAGGGTTGTCACACAAGCACTTACAAGCTAGTATTTATCACAAATTAGAAGCTTTGAAAAATTTCCATTTTCACGCAATAATTGTTAATAAACCTTGAATATAGTCAAGCTGACTAGCCTACGTATCCAATTCAACGTAGAATGCCACTTTAATGTAAAACTAATATTTTGACAACTAGAATTTTAACATGCTCTTCCCTACCTTCTTTCCTTTTTCCCCTTTTCTTTTCTTTTCTTTTCTTTTCTTTTCTATTTTTTTTTGTTTTTTGTGGGGGTGGGGATTGGAAAATGGTTCTGGGTCATTTAGACAGTTCGGAACGCTTTGGAGAAGACTATTAGCCTTGAAACTGACATTAGTTACAATAACAATGTTTCTCTTATGAGGTTTCAGTTTGAGAAGTATCAGGTAAAGCGATTAAAGATACCTACATAAGCGCCGATGCACTTGTTAATGTTCCAGATGGAAAACAACAAAAGTGTGTGATTTAACCAAATTCTCCGCCTTTAATTTGTCTCTCGTGGATAATTCTATGATATGTTTTTCTACGCTTTCACGATCTTTCGCCAAAAATTTCACAACAACAAATTGGATGTTGAACTCAAGAATGTACATATTAACCAAGAAAAAGTGCACTCTCGGTCCTGCATAAGAAGTGCCATAAAGACATTGATGATTCATCTTGTTGAAAATTAAAAATAATAAAAAGTTGTTTACAAACAAAAATGACATAATGTAGAAAATATCAAAGAAACCATTGTTCCAATTCCAATTATTGTAATTATGATATTCAAGCTTATTGGGCAATGATATAAAATGGCATAAAGGGACAACACATGATTCTGTTTTATCTCTATTATTGTATTAAATCTTTTCCATTGTTTTTCACAAATACAACTGTAAGACTCACCTCACTCACCCCCCCCCCCCTTCCCCCACCTTCCACCTATACTTCAAATCAATGTTTAAGTTTATGATGAGGTCACTCGATCACGACTAACCAAGAAAAAAATGCCATCAATTTTACACGATTTACTTATTTCTTCGGGATTATATAATCATTTCAATTGTTTGTTACCGTGTTTGGTGCAAATCCATTTAGGGTGCCCCAGTTAATGAATATTCATCCAAATTAAATTAGCATATAACCTTCCATACCGTATCTGCATAAAGCAGGATGTAATGAACTGGCCAGTCGGTCAGTTAGATCAGTTTCTTCTGTAAACTTGATACTTTGTTATATATACTTTGCTATATAACAAAGTTAATATTTTGTTTATATATATATATATATATATATATATATATATATATATATATATATATATATATATATATATATATAAACGTAGTAGATACGTGAATGTACAATGTTTGGCCACTTCTCTGATAATCAACTATACGTTTCCACTGAGCTATGTCTATCTTGTTGTATAAATGTCCAAACAATATTTCAATATCATTTTTTTCTTTGTCATTAGTTTTCAAACTAAACAAAATATAAACGACATGTTTACATTGTATGCATAACCTTCATATACTTTGCTCATAAGAATCGGAGGCTGAAATTGTGACTGCAGCTAAACTCTCGAGACTTAAATTACGGATTTGTTAAAAACCCTCTTGGAAATAGAAAATATATTACTGTACTTATTTAGACTATGAACACAGTATCACACTTGTAACGAATTGTGTGGCTGTGTGTGGTTATAAGTGGAATAGGGTTATAGGAAACGCTATCAGTTGCTTTAACATACTATTCACTGCACCTTACCACAATATCCCACCACACCCCATCACAACCCCACCACAGCCCATCACACCCCGCCAACCCGTCACATTCTTGTCACAACTCACGCCCCCACCGACTACATACAACATTCCCATACATCCTCACCCCACGACACGTATCTCACCACTTTACCTATGCCGCACCCCTAACGCACCCTATGACACCCTCGTTGTTGTACATAGCAGCCTTTACTTGCAGATTCCCCCTCTCCCACACCCCACTCTCCCTCCCCACACCCCCAATTCTCCCGCCCCTGTGTGAATATCATACTGTACCAATGCCCTATTTTTGGGTGGTCCTGGTTCTTTGTGAGTTGACCTCTGCGTTCTTGAAGCAAATCCTGTAAATACTTGACCCAATAATTTACGCTAATTGCGCTGAAGTCTACGTCAACTTACTCCATGGTAAGTTAAGTTTTCTCTATAAATTGCCAGTCTTTTCTAACATCACAACCATGACCCCCAAACAGAGGCGATCCTATTTTACTAGACACTGTATAATATAGATATGATTCTGCGAAAGTGTTAAATACAATAGCTTGGTAACATTAATATCCTTTTCTAATTGAGAACTATAATTTCTAAGATATGAAATCATAACTGTTACTGCTCAAAAACGTGTCGTTTTGGGAAAGGTTGCGGAATATAGTCTGGTGCATGCTGGTTGGCTACTGACACGACCTCCTTTTCAATTTTCTATTACTAAAGGACAAGTACTTCAGCATCCTATAAATCGGGTCAAGTTTTGAAACGTTGTTAATTCTTCAAGGCTAAGTTAGGTAGAGTTATTTTTAAATTGATTACCATTTATATCTTGGCGGCGTTGTCTACCTGGCGTGTGTAATGTTTTAAAAATCAAACTCAAGAGTTAGCCTAGTTATTGCCTTACGAAACATTCTTTCAGTATATATATATATATATATTTATATATAGGCCTATATATATAGGCCTATATATATATATATATATATATATATATATACGCCTATATATATATTTATATTATATGTATTGTGAAATGTGACAGTTGTTATTTTCATCGCTTTAATCAGTTTTGCATAGTTCTCAGGCAGCCATATACTCATTCAGTACTGCTATGGGATATAGAACAAAACACCAGACCGCCTCCCTAACTCCCCGATCCTTGCCGCACACCCCCTCCCTCCCCCCCCCCCACCAAACACACATTTTTGAGAAAAAAAGTTGTAATTGCTAGTTACGTGTCAACTGGTCAAACCAACTTAGGCAAATCGTTCCTCTTGTGTGAGCGGTGTAGTATGGACTAATTGGCCTCTCTCTTGATATAAATATATATGATTTGTAGGATCTTAATCTAATAACTTGAAAAATTTAGTAGATTTGAAGATACGTTTGGTGAATCGAGGGTAGGGAAAGGTGAGGGAAGGGACGGGATGGAAAGAAAATATTAGATCAATATATATGCCCCATCTCCTCCCACCTCCAACCCCCTCCCCACCCTACCCCAGTCCAGTCCACCGCCCCCCCCCCCGCCCCCTTGAATGATGGCGAGGGACAATGAAAGCAAAACACATCACGATGTAGACAAAAAATTGGATTGACAAGAGAAATTAGGAAACCTAAAGAGATGTTTACTAAAATATTTACAACCTTGTTAAACACTTACTACAATCTGCTTAAACAATTACAAAATGTGAATACTACTGGAGACAAGTAACATATTTATCCAGATGGCACAAGCAAAGAAAAAAACAACTATATAGTGACCAACCTACACGTTTTAAACAGATATGGTTTTCCTTTCAAGAAAATGGAAAAAATTGATATCACATTACCATGCAGTGACATGTCGTTCATTATTTAACAAAGAATTATCTGTTATAACATCTTTCAAATAGAATATTCAATTGCAACGTCTGCATATGTAATTCAGACAAGTCACGTCAGTTCATTCAATGCAGGCGGCGGAAGATGGCTCAGTCGGATCGAGTAGGGAGGGTGGGGGGAGGGGGAGAGGCACAACTTCGAAGGGCGAGCGACTTTGATTTAAGGGGGCAAACAACAAAATCGTCTCAACACTTTCCCATAAAATGGATCCTCTCTGCATTTTGTACCCCACATTCCGGTATTTCAGCACAACGGCATCTTTTTAGTTACTTTTTGCTTTTAATAGTTCAACAAAAGGGCACTTCTAATTACCTATTTCCATAACTTCTTAATAAATGGGAACTTTTCAATATAACAAGTGTACTTTTATCATTAAACAAGTGGGAATGGTACTTGTCGTTAAGTAAAATGTCACTTCTTATTTCATGTAAAGAGAATGTATTCACAAAATCGGGAAAGGGGTGGTGAGGGGGGGGGGGTGTGGTGTCGGTGCGTGTGCATGTATACGACAACACCTATCAAAACAAAGAAAAATCGCTCACTTGTAACATTTGCCCTGGTTTTGGTACTGTTTCCAGATTGAGCTTTTCTTAAAATGTTAGAACTATGTATCCGATAACGCTTACAAATTTCAGTTCTCATTTTAAAGCGTCAAAAAGACTTATAATTATCTATCTTCCAAGCATGGTTTAAAATAAGACGATATCACCGAGAAAATGTTTAAACGGATAAACAAAATAATTATCATTACAGAAACATTCATATTTAGAAAGTAGGCTAAATCCAAAAATTGTTGAAAATGATTTCGTTTTTCGTTACTGTTTTAATGGGCAATAACCTTGGTTGCAACTTTTCATTTTAGTCTGAATTCGAATACGAATTTCTTTCTTGTATCTCTCTTCAAATTTATGTAAATTACACCTTCTTTATTCTTTGTCTCAGCATTTTTTACGATGGCGTGAGGCTGCGCCTTCTTTCACTTCATAAAAACGATTATACCTTCCGGGGTATGACCCATATCCCATTAACAGGACCGCCGCCGACGAAATTTGGGGGCGAACAACGTCTTGTGTTTTTTCCTTCGTAATTTTTTATAAGACTTTTATTTCCTGAACTAGGATAAGACTGGGGGTCATTTTAACCATTAACATGGTATACCTTTCTGCCGATGTCTCTTATTTATTTACATAGACAGTAGACTATGTAATTAGTAAACTACCAACATTACTTTTGATCAAAACATCACGTACAAATTATTTCGAGACAAAAGTTCTGTTTGCCCTAGTTACTTTATTCTTTTTTCTACATTTAACAAGTCTAATTTGCACAGAAGGAAGTATCAAATCTTTGTATTCTATGATCTCCGCGTTGTATATATTTGGTTCAACCAAAAGAAAAAAAAAGAGTGAAAAATAAAATAAGCGTATTTATTGCAATGTTACTATAGCAATAAAAATTGACCTGATAAGTTGTTAATTTCGGGTTGCTATTAGATACGAAATATGAAATAATTCAAAATGATTTGGTTTTAGGTCACTGATGCGAAGTGAACAATATTGATGCGGTTAAAACCAGTAACCAGGATTTCGTTCGGTTTCAAATTATAGTGCTGAGAGATAAACATAGCCTTTTGCAATAACCAACAAAAAAAGTACTCTATATATCCCTGCAATACCGCAAACGTAGCCTATAATATTGATAAAGCCTAAGTGGTTGACGCGAAGAAAATAAACACAAAATGTACCTTTATTTTCACTGTACTGTATAAAAAAGTATTCGAACCTTTGAAATAAACCAAAATTTGAGTTTTCTCATATTTCTCGTGATGGTGATACGTTTTCTCAGCCGATATTTTCTTGTTTTACCATCACAGAAAAAAGTATAAAATTGTTCATTTCTTTGCCAATTGTGAATGTATCGAAGTATTCTTATGTAAATGTACACTCCTACTTACAGCATGTATTGGAAACAGTGTAAGACCATTATTGGCCGAATAATTGGATAATGAAGTTTTCTCACAAATATACCTTTTTCAGCCTTTTTTTTTTTTTTTGCTCATTTGTTTCAACTTTTAATTATTTTTTATTGTCTTTTAATGAGTGCAGTGAATACTTTCTATTGGTTTCAATATGTTCGTGAAAATGACATTTTTTCATGAAATGTATAAACCGAACAATATAAAACCGAATTGATGCTAATTTAATGGTTTAATGTAATACAGATGTATAAATAAATAAAACCGAATTGATGCGAACTTAATGGTTTAATGTAATACAGATGTATAAAATGAGTAATATCTAATACTGTTGTCATTGATTGTATTTCAACAGAATTATACAAAACTCTTGAAAAATTGTCCATGAATCTAGTCCCACTGTATCTAAACAATTGTTTCCAAGCCTTAATTGAAAGGACTTGCTCGATTTCAGGAAAAAGTATAATATTTATGATATTTATATCTTTTTTTAAAAAAAATATTTATGTAGATTATATATTAACGTGCCTATCAACTGGGACAATACTACCGCGTTCTTTTTTTTAGATCATTAAATTTGTGCTAAGACTTGGTTTATATATTTTATTACTACAATTTGTATAACTTTTCTAGATAAAAGTTTGTGTTTATTAATTAATGACGTGTTGTTTACCGAAAAAAAGAAATACTTGCGAGTTTAGTACTCTCGGGGATATGTAGTATAATTAATACCGTTACTAACACAGTTTAAAAATATGTATACATAAATAACCAAGCTTTCAAAGGTTTTTCTTTAACACTTGCTGAATGTACAGAATGAATGTACAGAAAAACAACTTTCAAAATGTTTGCTGTGTTCGTCAGCTTTTTGGTTCACAATTAATTAACAAAAATCACGTGAGACACTCGTCATAGATGGGCTAAATTTCAAGGCTTAGAGCCAATAGATATATACTGTTAAAACAATAATAATATCATAAAAGTTATGAATATTTAACTTACAAGACTTCAAACAAATAATGGACCGTAATTTATCCACAACTCAAACAATCAAAATGACCACGCAATAACTTGAAAAGCAGATTTCTTTGAGAAGTGGAGTCCCATGTAGTAACACGATGATCATTAACCACAAATTAAACCATGAAGGTTTATGTTATTGCATTGGTGTTACAATATATATATATATATATATATATATATATATATATATATATATATATATACACACATCTATAACCTCCAGGACTCAATGTATACTATATTTAAGACTAGGCATATAAAATTTACATTTTTATTACTAACGTTTACATGTCTAATCTGATTTAGCGTACAAGAATCAAGGTGAACGATGAGGGGTTGACTGATTAATTTCACAAATCTTCAAATGTTTTTGTGTTAACCTTTTTATTCTCTTTCCATTAGCTCTTCTGAAAATCTGTGCATGCATGGACGAGCCCACGGGACTTTGGGGGATCTACTCTCCATGAAAAAATATCCACAGTGATGATCATTTGCTATTTCTTTATTTTTTATATTGTTTTATATTGTTTTATATATATATATATATATTTTTGGGGGGGGGGCTAGTTAAGGTACCGCAATGCTTTATTTCGCGTTGTTTTGTTATTTTGTATCAATCTGACAATGATATTTAATATCCACAGAAAATTAGATACCTATCATTTGTATGACGAAGGGATCTATGAAATTACAATAATTAGGGTTGTTTTCTTCATTCGAAAATTATTCGCCAGTTAATCCAATTGTAGATGATATCGACATCTTTCACAAATTAAATGAATTGCTTTGTTTCATTTCTATATTTTATATCCATGATTGTTTTCATTCCCGATGCGATTAACGGTGCCACTAAAATAACAGATTATGTTTCCAAATACACTCAGCATATATCCAACCAGATTGGTAACGAGGACCAGCACAAAATCCGTGAGCTTTTGAGTGAACAGGAAATCCAGAAAGATGTTCACTTTAGGAATGGATATACCGTAACTCTTTGTATCTATAGTTACTTCATTATATTTATAATTATATGAATAATTATAATTACTTCTAATGGAAGTCTATCAAAAGTTTGGTTTTCTTGCCAAATTGATAACTGTCTGGTATTTTTTATCATCTTGCCCCCCCCCCCCCTATGTTCCCGAAACTGTTTATCTCTCCAATATTCTGAGTTTCGTTATGATTGCTTTGTGATACTTGAAATTGTGTAAAACTGTTATAAAAGTTGTGGACATAGGACTAGGGAAACAAGACAACAACATTCTTTATTTTATATTTATTTATTTATTGTTTTGATAAAGGATGAAAAAATAAACAAACCATATTTTCACAAAGCGAATCCCGCCAACTCCCCTCCCCATCCCATCCCTTCTACTTCGGATTTACCCCTCCCCTTCCCAACTGTAATTGTCCTATGTGCGGTCTTTGACCCTTTCGGATGGACTTTTAGTCTTAATTTCAAGGTTATTTATAGAAATCCTTAATTGCGAATGTACCTAGATCCAACATATATATAATGACATTGGATTCATGGTTCATGGCCCTATCTGATATAGGCTATCACACTTTATTTATATATTTGTAAAATTTGTAATATTTTATACAAGAGTGACTCTTTTCATCGACAATACTTTTCTTTTTCGTTCTTTTCTTCTTTTGAGAGAAAAATATATCATGCTTCGGTGTTTTTTATGACTAGAAATAGTAACGAGTTTATTTGTTAATGGTTGTTCTCTGAAAGACGAAAACAGTCTCATTGATCATGTATATGAATGGTTTCATCTCCCCCCTCCCCCCCTTTCTTTTTCTACCGATTTTACTTTGTACTTATAACTTACTTTACTCAAGCGCAGCTAATTACTCTAAGCTTCGAAACCAGTAAAGACGATGCTTACTATAGTCTATGTATAGTACATTGTATTATATTTGTAGACTCCGTTTTTAAAGTAGCAGATTCTTTTTTTGGGGTCTTTCTTGATCAGTTTTTCACTATATTTTCTAAATTTTTACTTCTAGTTTTAGTTGAACAATTGTCTCAAATAAATATTGTTAGTTTCTTATTTCGGGCATTATTCAAATGCAGTCGCGATTTCTTTATTCTCAGGTTAAGCAATAAATGGCAATAATACGTTCAGACAAAGCCTTATTATGTAAAATATGTAATATTTATTGCTAAATATCCCATGAAAATATGTTAGGTCTGAACTCAACAAAATTAGTTTTTTTTTATATTTTTGTTGTTGTTGTTTTTTGTGTTTTTTTTTTTCTTGAAAAGCAGCAAACTTTTTCAAGATTCTACCCATAGCTTGTGACATTAATCCATTGTAATTAATAATACAAGATAATTTTAAATCCTAATTCAAATAACAAGAGCGTTTTTTATATACCATATGGGCTACTGTTAATGGTACCTCTTCTATAAATGTGTTTTAGGTCGAAAAGGCTAAAATTATACTTTGTTTACTGTTGTATAGTTTTTGTTGATGATGTTGTTGTTGGGTTTTGTGTGCGTGTGTTTGGGATGGGGGGGGGGGTTAAACACGACAGGTTTTTTTTTTTCTCAAGATTTTACAAAGATGTCTTGTAACGTAACTCTCCAATCTAATTAATTAAAACAATATTATTTGCTATATTAATACCAACTGACAAATGACTAGAGTTTTTTGGGGGTTCTGTTGCAACATATTTTAATTAATGGCTTCAACCCTTATTCCGTAAAAGGCAACCGATTGCTTTAAGTTTTGATGAAGAAAAATGAAATGTATTGCAAGCTGGAATCCCTGATGTCTATCCCAGACCATGACTCATCGTTACTATAACATTGGATGTCAAAAATGAAGTATTACCCAAACATTTAATCACTTTAAACATTTAATACCAATGAATATCACGAAAGCCATGTTCAATTCTCGTGACGAGAATTTATGGTGTTTTGTTGTAATTGAACAGTTCACGTTGTGTATATGACCTGAGATTAGTACGACGGTTGGGGTGTATATAGTTTCAGCCGAACCGAATTGTAAAGTTGCTTATAGTAGCGTTTTCGACTTGAATATATTGCGCATTTATATGCATCTGTGTTATAACATGCTAACACGTGTTATGCTAGAGGCACATATTTATTGCGGCCTGTGTTAAAAAAAAATAATCACGTAAACAAGATGCATGTGATGATAACGACTGTCCATTGGAGTCTACACAGGCCTACTTTCAATGGTTACCTTCGTACACAGTACAGCGTTTACCGATAGAAACGAGCTGGAAAACAAAATCCCCCGCGCGAGTAGTCTTCGTTTACCAGTTGTCCAACCATTACTAGTCTATAATACCACTACGATTTACTGTATTGTATCTTTAACATATCTAGCTCTCGCATGCTCCCAAAACATAACACGTGTTAGTGTGTTATAACACCTTGGCATATAAATGCATAATATGCTACACGTTAAGAACAAATATAAGCTCACACCTTTTCGGCTTGGGTGATAGTTTAGGGAGATATTCGAGATAAATATGATATATTTCTATGATATTAATTGTATAGTACTCGCTTTGCTCTTGTCTACACAGTTTCGACACAGTTGAAACTAAACAACAACAAAAAAATAACAAAAAAATGGGGTGGTTAAGTACGGAGTGAAGAAAATAATTTCAAATTTAAATTAAAAAAATAAATTTAAATTAGTTAACCTAAAAAAAAAAATTATATCCATGAGAATATGGGGAAGCTTCTAAAATGGCGATCGATTTACTTTGGAGAAACAGAATGCCATTTGAAATTTAAAGTTAAATGTTTCTATGAACTTCTTGCAATGAAATCAAAATAACTTTGGAGACATTATTGGTATTGTGTTAATTGTTGTTGTTTTTATCTTCTTTTTTTCCCTTCTCTTTTCTTGGTTTTGTATTGCTTTTCATAAAATGGTATTATTACTTATATTTATATATAGGTCATTGAAATGATTTTCTCGTTATTGAATAATGTCACATTTTTCAATTATTCATTCATTCATTCATCCATTCGTCCATTCATTCATTCATTCATTCATTCATTCATTCATTCATTCATTCATTCATTCATTTTTTAAAGCTTAGAACTTGTCACCTGCAGTGCGTACCGTCAGCAACAGAGGAACGCAAAGGGTACGTCTGTAGGAATGCAACATGTTAGTAAATGCATCGCCTGTCTGTGGGGGTAAGGTGAGATGAGGGACAGGCAAAGATTGCCCGCAGAGATTTGCGCAGTTTAATAACAGCCCATCGTTACACATACGGTTATTACACACTTTCTTATTGTTTATTTATATGACACAAGTGTTGACGAATAGAAAGACGTCTCTCGAGTTCTCAATTATTGTTAATATTTTGCTGGCATTATATATAGTTGGTCTATGGTTGTGTGCATAGACTAAAGAAGGAAAGAAAAAAACCCAGAGCATTTCATGACAAGATCTGTGAAAGAGATCAACCTTCTGATGATAATGACCATACACGAATTAACATTGCAATACCCATTAACGGCATTAACTCATTTCCGTTAACTGATATTTGAGTACAAGGTCGTTCGCACACTATGTGTTTTATTCGTTACAGTAAACGTTCGATATGAAAAAACAAACATTAACAGATATTTTTGTAACTGTTCTTCTTTTTATCCATGACAAAAGTTTGTAGGTCGTGATTTTGGCGTCAGCCGGATAATTGCGATGCGTTAAATATTAATCCCTTTAAAATCAGAATGACCTTGCATGGATAAAAAAAGAGGAGAAAAATATCAACTTTTCCTCAGACAAAAAGTGTTAGGAAAATATAAGAATTACATTATGAAAAAAACATAACCAGTGAGTTAAGTTCAGATGATGTTAGGTTTTAAACATTTACTTCTTTGAATTGATGGATATCTTGGGCGATATCTTCCCTTGGCAAACCAACAAAACAAAAGTGTTTTTTGGTAAAAGTTACCGAAGGCTTCCTGAAAGTTAGTGACTATAGCGTAACTCAAGCAAGCATTGGTAGGACCCCCTCCCCCCCCCCCGTGCGCTTGACCAAGCCTGACGAGAGGGGACGGGAATGTGTCCTCTGGGCCAGGGGTTATACTTGCTTGCCCGCGAAAATATGCATGGGCCCGGAAAACATGGGATATATAAATAGTTCAAATAGGGGACCCAGGTGAAATAGTTGATCCCCAGGCCCGACCTGTCTCTCGGAGTCCCTGCTTGTAGCCATTGATTTTACCGCAAAGTAGAATCCATTTATCCCATTAATGGTGAGGTAGTTGGGGATCATATGCATATTTAGTTATCACTGTGAAATGTTGATCATCCTTTCAAATTTATTGAAGCATAGTTCTCAATAACCATAGTAAAGTTAGACAAGTTGGTACAACATAATCCATTTTCAAATTAAAGCATTGATCATATTACTGACAAGTTGTAAACTTTAGAACTAGGAACTTGGTCAATGCTGTGATGTCGAGACCTATTCAAAGGATAACTAAACAAGTGGATCTCCTTCTGAGCAAGAGTACAGAGGAAGTTGTTGACTAGCTATCTGAGTTAAAGGGATTTAGTCTCTGAGCTTTCGACAAAATTTCCTTCAAAGTTTTTTATCTTTAGTTTTATTTATTTGTTAACGAGTTTGATTTTGCATCAATACGTTTCAAATCATAGACTGACAATCTTCTGTATGCTACTGTGATAGTAAACTGATATTTCGGATTATTGAAAGAAATAAACCAAACTGGTGAAATTAATGGGGAGGAGAAGGGAACGTATTAAAGGTATAAAAACGAACGAAACGGACTGAACCGATCGAAATGGATTAAAGTAATCAAATAATATAAACAAATGATAGAAATAATTGAAGCAAACGAACGAACAAAACAGATTTAGTTAATTGAACATAAAGTCATCGAAAGTTAGCAATTACAGAAAGCTCAATATTTAAGTACTTTGAGTGTAAGTTGGGTGCTTTTTCTTGAATGTTGACTGCCTCTTTAAGTGGATAGGCTATAGACTTCCGTTGGGTTTCCCCTAGCGGACATATCGTCCGGATCCCGTTTTACCTGTTTACTGGACTACCAATCAGATAAGATCCCTCAACGAGTTCCGCTACCTCTGACTCGCCTGACCGAAAAAAGAAGAGGAATTTATCAACAAGGTACAAGGGAAGCTAGCTGAACACTTACACTGTAGTTCAACAAATAGAAAGTACAATTATACATACCGAATCCATTTTAAAACAATAGTAATTTGTTTCATTTTAATTGTGATTATACTACAATTACACGTATAGAACTATTTGTTTTATATTTCTACAGGTAAGAGTGTGTCTAGGACAGGGGACCTCAATAAATTGTATACGGCCAGAGGGAGAGAGAGAGATAAATAAAAGAAACATTAGTTGCTGCCAATTGTCAGACAACCGACACTAAATTGAGCAAATATGTACGGTAGACTTGGAGGGTCATCAAGGCTACGGATTTACTTAAGGTTGCATACCATAAGTCAGAAAGAAGTTTAACCCCTGATCCACCTCGCGGGAGGTCCTGCGGGGGATAATAGATTTGTTATCAAAGAAAAGACAACATTTTTTGTTTTATTATTATTATTTTATATATAAATATCTTTTTTGTATATATATTTTTTTACACATATATATTTTTAATATATATTATATATATATATTTGTTTGCATACACAATATAGAGTAGGCCTATATATATCAATCCGCCCCGAGGGTTCTCCTACAGGAAAAGTGCATGCCAAAAAAAAGCAGGAGAACATCTTTTTCGATATGTTTTCAAACAGGATCTGCTTCATTCATCTTTCTTATTCTCTTTTTCACTTTTCTTTTGTGTGGCTTGGATGTCACAGTACACAAATGTAAGTACAATGTGCTATAGAATTTGGTTCAAGTGAGGCAACTTTAAACCACTTTATCCCCTTCCGTGATCATACCAAAATTTCATTGATATTCGGTTAAAGAGGTTTGTTTTCCAAGTGACGAAAACTTCAGACTATCAGAGCGAAAAGTTGTAACGATTATGACATGGGAACTTTAAGATAAACATGAATGACCAACCTGCCATCTATCCAACGATAGGTAATGTTTTAGTTTGTGAGAAAACTTCTACAAGGACTTAGAGACTATGTTACTTTGACGATTTAGTGTGTAAGTCAATGAGGAATTTATGTAGAGAATGCTACCTGAAGGGTTTGCATACTCGATTAGTGCGTGCAATTAAGATGGTGGGCGGATTATTTACTTCGCAGGCCGGAGACGGAATTGGCTTCTGAACCATCATCCAGAGGATAAAGAGGGTTGCCTCGTCATGTAACGTATTTCATGGACTTTGCTTTTGTTGTTGTTGCTGTCGCTACATTTTTTTGATATGAACTTAAATGAACTAAACATTATTGACGGAACTGTTTCTGGATTCTAAGAGAATGTTCTATCCAAACTTTAACTTTAATAAAATATACCTTGTTGAGCGACGCACATTTTGAATCGATCATTTCAACACCGCTTTTTTACAGACGTTGCCGGATTGGATTGTTCAGTGGAAGGGACGCTCTTACTATACGTACCGGTACTCCAGTTCTCAACTTAACAATACCATTCTTGATACAATCTTCCTTCCAACTAGAATAAGTTTTCTTGTATCACTTCTTTCAAGGATACATCTAACATGTCATATACTCACTCAGGCAGAGTACTCGAATCAACAAGATACGTTATCCTTGTTTCTCGGAAACAAGTGAAACCAATCGTGGAGACAGTTGCATCCCAAACATCATTCAACATCTCCATATTTCCATGGTTTCTCGATAACATTCGAAATATCATAACCAAATTTCCTCTTATGTAGAGTGACTAGTGTATCGTGCACTTTATCGGGTCCAATGTTTGTAAGAATAGACCAACTCACATATGGTAGGTATATACTTAGCAGTTAATTGTTCTACCTTTACTTTTTTTCGAGAACATTGGCTGTATATCGTGTGGAGTTGTTAGCTCAGTGGTTAACGCCGGTGCCTTTCAATCATAAGGTCCCCGGTTCGAGTCACTCCAAGATGAATGTACGTCGTCCAGTTACAGAGTTGTTGACAATTGACAATTCATAATCATGGACGATAAATATGAATCTAAGAGACTGACTTCGGTCAGCTTGCGGCTTCGATAAGCCAATGAGGCTTCTTCGCGAGTTCCTGCTTGCAGGAGAATCTAAAACACATACATACATACATATCGCCTTCTCGACAACATTTCGACGCAAAACACGATAATGGCATAATTGCACACATCGTTCTCGGCAAGGTGGGTGTTTGGCGTGAACCCACTGCCCGGACCAAGGGTACTACCATCGCCCCCTCTCCTGTAACATAGAGTAAGCCCATCGTTGAAAACTTCATCTCAACAGCTCAAGAACAGTGGACGTATCAATGTCTTCCTGTCATTGCCAAGGAAATCGCCTATCACGCATAGTAGACTTCATCTCATGTAGAATGAACCTATCATTACCTTTTAACGATTCTCATCAACAATGACGTGCACAAACTTCCACAATCATCACATCCTATACACCTCAGATCATCTTCAAAGCGCCATTCCTTGACAAACTAACAATTGTCTACAGATGTATCTGTAAACATACTGGATTTGCTGGTTCGTGCTACTGTAACACCTTTTTACTTCCCTCCAGGTGCGTTATCTGCAACGCCCACATCTCGGAATCGGATTCTTTCACCAGTCACACAGACACACACACATACACACACAAAACAAATGGTTATATCACTTGCACTACCTCTAATGTCATTTAAACTTATTTCCGGCAGAGTCTGTGGTATTCAGTATGTTGGTGAGAACAAGTCTTCTTTCAAAAACGTTTATACGGACACAGATCAACAGTAAACACTTTCAAAACTGAAACGCCAGTTGGGCGATATGTTTACCTATCCTTTGAAATGTTGTCTCAACATCCAAGAAGGGAACAACTAAACCACCCCTCCTTTTTCCTTCCCTACCCTCTCTCCCCCACTCTCCCCTCCATTAAACCTCTCTCATCTTTTCTGTCCACATTCACAGGTTTTTTCTTGCTAATCCCCTTTCCTTTCTTTTCACCTCTATTACTAATTACCCCTCTGCCCCCCCCCTCAGAATTAATCTCCACAGCACTTTATCCCTCTGTTACACTCCTCAGAGTTAATCTCCACAGCCCTTAATCCCTCTGTTACACCCCTCAGAGTTAATCCCCACAACCCTTAATCCCTCTGTTACACACCTCAGAGTTAATCTCCACAGCCCTTAATCCCTTTGTTACACCCCTCAGGGTTAATCTCCACAGCCATTTTAATGCCTCTGTTACACCCCTCAGAGGTTATATCCACAGCCCTTAATCCATCTGTTAGACCCCTCAGAGTTAATGTACACAGCCCTTAATCCCTCTGTTACACTCCTCAGAGTTAACCTCCACAGCCCTTAAACCCTCTGTTACACCCCTCAGAATTTATCTCCACAGCCCTTAATCCATCCGTTACACCCCTCAGAGTTAATGTACACAGCCATTAATCCCACTGTTACACTCCTCAGAGTTAACCTCCACAGCCCTTAATCCCTCTTTTACACCTCTCAGAGTTTATCTCCACAGCCCTTAATCCGTCTGTTACACCCCCAAAGTTTATCTCGACAGCATTTAATCCCTCTGTTACACCTCCCAGAGTTAATCTCCACACTCCTTAATCCATCTGTTACACCCCTCAGAGTTGATCTCCACCGCCCTTAATCCCTTTCTTACAACCCCCAGAGTTTATCTCCACAGCCCTTAATCCCTCTGTTACACCCTTCAGAGTTTATCTCCACAGCCCTTAATCCCTCTGTTACACCCTTCAGAGTTTATCTCCACAGCCCTTAATCCCTCTGTTACACCTCTCAGAATTTATCTTCACAGCCTTTAATCCTCTCATTGCTCTTCTTGTCACCTTACCTCTTCTACGTTGTAAATATTTTTACTCTATTCGTTTCTCATTTGTCCAGTTTAACTGTCTGTCCATCTGTGTCTTTTAAAGTGTTGTTATCTTGTTTTCATTTCAGTTAGCCTCTGAAGAAGATCCTGCTATGAACCAAACGTCAAACGTATAACTTTTTACATATTCCTAGACAGGCTTTTTGCAGTACATAAACTGTTTGTTAACAGTTTCTTACTCTCTCTAATATCTTTTATCGTTCAGAGTAGACGAGGCGTAAATACTTCTGCTTTAAGGAGACTATAAAAATTGGCTAGATGGTCGAATTGTGTTGTGCTCGGATTGAGAAGAAACTGTAAAACATTGTGACGGCTTAGGAATAATTCATTAATTTCCATTATTCATTTTGTATGTGCTCCCGATATTGCTAAAGTGGAGCAAATTGAATCAGCATCATCAGTATCACCAAGTGATGTTTCTCTTTTCCCAGTTTAAAATCGTTTTACAGACTGAGGATAAACGTTTGACATTTGTTTGAGACTTCAGGAATGGAATTTCTCCAGCTTCGATTTGAGTACGGAGTTGTGATACGTTTGCAACAGGATTGCGATATTATTTAGTGAACATCTGTTGGGAGACGTTTCGTTACTCACATACACACTTGGTGGGGTGGCGGAGCCGAGGCACAAGGGGCAAGGGTCCCGGCCGAGTTTTGTGGAGAACCTCAAAAAATAACACTTTTCATGAAAAAAATCGTCTGGTTTAGATAATAAAAGTACCCTTGCCATTTTCGTACTTAAAAAGGTACCTTTTGATATTTTACGATTCCGCTAAAATGGCGAAAAAAAGAAAGATAAAAAAAAAAAATTTGAATGAAATGTATGGTACGGTATGTACAGATTATCCACGTTCTGTGGTAATTCTTGGTTGGCCATTTAGCTAAAACCATCGATGTAAAGCTGCATCATGTTTTGACTCATAAAAGTACACTGGCGGATCCAGGACCTTTGTTTGGGAGGGGCCAAAGTGGCATTAGAGTGATATGGGGGAGGGGTCTAAGGGGAGGGGGTGCCCCCTCCCCTTTGGAAAATTTTCTATTGCTGAATGCCCTCAGATGCAATTTGGTGCGACAAAAGTGTACAATGGTGATGTTAATTTACTTCTAAAAAAAATGTTTCCCAGGTGTAATTTTCTAAAATATTTATAAAACAAAGTTGGGATCATCTTTCTCAAGAAATTTTATTTCTCATAGGTTATAGATTTCTTACAACCAGCCTGTAACTGCAAAATGGTGTTAAACTGTAAATCCTCATGCTCATACATTTACATAGCTCCCAACTCTTGAGAAGGCAAATGCTGGTCCATGCCACGAATCGCCGTCCTGGGGGAGGGGTATAAGGGGAGGGGGTGTCCCCCTCCCCTTTTGAATTTTTTTGGAATCCTGGTGATGCCTACATGTAAAATGGTGGCACTTAGAAAGGCTTTTGTCATCCAACATTTTCTGAGAAATATGCATTTTTTTGTGTGTAACATCAATAAATTGAATAGTAGGTGATAATTCATTCTTTCCCGTGGCATTAAAATGTTCGCTGCTCGCCCCAATGGAAAGAAATATAGGCTAATTTGAGGTTCAAATGATGCTGTAAAGGAGGTTTTATACTCTATTATGCTAAATGCTAAAGAAATGATGGTTGCTAAGTCAAAATTTGATGCAAATTTTTTTATGCATACTTGACAATTACAATGCGGTTTTTTTCGGACGCTTGTGCGGGTCAGCGGGTTTGGGTGTTAGAATGCGGGTCTAATTCCCGCGAATTGTGGGTCAGTTGGGAGCTCTGCATTTAATTTTAAACCAGAAAACGAAAAGGTTTAGACTAGTCCAGGCGCGGCGGAACGGAAAAATTATTGGGGGGGGGGGGCTAATGTGTGGAGACTATCTAAGCGGAGCGCCACCATCGGTTGGCGCGGAGCGTACAATAAAATTTTAGGTTTTTTCAAACCCCCAGATGGCCGGAAACGGCACTTCCTGAGTGTTTTATGCTGCGAATACCTAGCCCTAAAATATGGGTCTCAAGCCTGCAATTTCTCAGATTGCACGAGAAAGTCTGTAAAAACATTGTAATTTGTGTATTCGATGGTGTTTTAAGAGAGTAGCTATTACTCGTAGTGTACTTGCAAAGACGTTTTTGAGTGTAGTAAGGGCAGTGGCGGAGCTAGGGGTATTGGTCGGGGGGGGGGGGCGCTTTCGACACTATCTAGGCGGAGCGCCACCACAGGTTGGCGCGGAGCGAACAGAAAATTTTTGAGTAAAGATACTCTATAGATTGCAGGAAATGACCCATTCCGGGCCTTGCTAATTTACAGATAAACGGAGAATAAATAGGTGTCATTGCCATTTTGTCGGAAAATTACACCAACAGAATATGACAAATGTCAATAGGTAGATGAGAGCACAATAAATTAGTCAATAATCGCGAATAAGTAAAAAGTAGTGAAAAGCTGAAAAGGGCGCCAGCAGTCCATTTGAGTCCGTAAGGGGGGGGGGGGGTTGCATCCGCCCCCTGATCGTATGGACGCTCCGCCACTGAGTAAGTGAATGTTGGAGAACTGGCTGAAATGAGGCAAGTCATTGTCCTAAGACGAAGTTGTGTTGCGCTTACCGGTATACTCACACTCACTGCTTCCACTTTTCACGGGGCGTGAAGACGCGGTTGGGGTGAAAATGTGGTCTATAGCCAGGGGACGGGCCGAGGGTCCCCCAGCATTTACTAAAATTATTACACCTATATAGTATACGTGTGCATCGGACAGATCGACAAGTATGCATTGAAAAATGGGCAGATGCACGTTTCGGAGCCTTGGTAAATATTGGGGGGGGGGCTTATGATGCATTTGCCCCCTCAACTTTTGCATTGGGGGCTAGAGCCCCCCCCCCCCCAAGCCCCCCCCCCCCGGTTCCGCCGCCACTGGACTAGTCTACCACTGCTATTCCTCTCGATTTTTTAATTTCCAATCATATGATTTAGCGGATGTTCGGAAACACTTTTTGGCTCACCTTTGGGGGGGGGGCCATGGCCCCCCTTGGCCCCCCTTGGATCCGCCAGTGTAAAAGTACTGTCACATTTCCCACTGTTCTTGGAAATTTGCCCGCCTCCTCCTCCTCCTCCTCCTCCTCCTCCATCCTCTTAAGATTTTTACCTAATCCACCGCCCATTTACACAAATTACTTTAACCTTTACCGCATCTCTTTGAAAAATTTGTGAATCGGATCGTGATGACGATTCATCATTATGAAATGACGCCATGCCTGAGAAAATTAGATTACGCTGAAATTGTTTACTAAAATGTTTACATTTCTCAAAGTCGAGCCTTTTGCCATCTGTTTCGGTGGGTTTAATCCTAGTATTCATCCTAGCATAAATAAACATTGAACGTTACACAGTGATATTTGTATCGCCTAGTCACGTGATGACCAAATGACATAAAAACTTTGTAATTATGTAAGATGACATGAGCAACCATGAAACATTCGTCTCTGTTTCTTTGTTGAACAGGTTTTGGTGTCAAGGAACAGATTTACTTGATAGATGCTAGCAATTAACATTCTCTGGTGGTATGCATCCACCCGATTAATAGGTTCAATCTAGCGATTCCAAAACTAGCACACAGTTCGACATATACCGGGTTTTCTGTTGAAATTATTTATCGCTCGACTGAGTTCCACAACATGACATTGCCAAATACAGCGAGCAAATTTATTTCATATTGAAAACAATGATATCGGGGCAGTAGAAGTCATTACTTAATTTCGATACAATCTGAAAATGCCATTAATAGGTGGGTTATTCACCTTTTTGATTGTAAATTTAAATGGCAAATACATTACCAATCTCCACCGGAAGTGGCATGGGCTCACTGAGCCGAAAGGGATCCACCCCCAAAAATACAAGAACTACCACGAGTATATAAAGATAGACAAGTTAGTTATGGCTGACATAGCTTAGGGTTAAACGATTTACAAGAGGGAACCA
Organism: Apostichopus japonicus; assembly: GCF_037975245.1. NCBI lineage: Eukaryota > Metazoa > Echinodermata > Holothuroidea > Aspidochirotida > Stichopodidae > Apostichopus > Apostichopus japonicus. The sequence continues at coordinate 6,392,338 of NC_092564.1, read as the reverse complement.
AAAAAAAAAAAAAACTGGGACATATCCTAGGTCAATCCCGAGAAAAAAAAGAAATTTCTTCTCATTGGAAGCACCTGCTGGAGACCTTGTCGCTACAAAAGGATTACCTGTGAAGGAACTATCTCGTTAGATGCCTTTCCCCTCCTCTTTGCAACTGCATAGTTTTATATCTTGTTGTATTTATCCTGCCAAGCAGACGTTATTGACCTGTTTTGCTTGAAAAGTGATTACTGGTTTGTCCTGATTTGCACCTCGTCAAACAATTTAGTCTCCGTCATTCATGAAAGTTCATTAACTGCAAAAATCCAGCCGATATAAAAAAAAAAAAAAAAAAAAAAAAAAAAATAGAACTTAATGCAATTTGCCAAGTCTCTTTATTTTAGTTGTTTCAACAACAAAAAACCGACGGTGTCTCTAAATATAGTGTTGGGGGAAAGAAACTGTTTTTCTCATATGTAATATAATTTATTGATTTACCAACAAGTATTTTTGTCTTGTATGGACAGACGGAAAGATGCCTTATTGTAAGTTGCATACGTGCCTATAGCCCAGTCTGGCATTTGCGTGATCTTGGTCGACAAATACCACCAAAAAAAACTCAGTCAAAATGATTTCAGGACGCACGTAAGAACAATAACACCTTCTGTTTTAGAATTTAGGAATTCTGGACATGTTATTTCACAGCTGAGTCGTGATAGTAGATCTTGTTGAAACTTCCTCATTTAATCACAGCTTCACTTTCTATACGCATCGCTCGTCATCCTCCCACCCCATCGTCATATCCTCTTCTATTTTAATATTTTATGTAAATATATCCTTTTGTCATCATTGACACCGAGCTCTCGGTTATAGACATTCAACACTATTCCCCAACCAAGGTGCGCCGAGAGCAAAATCAATGTCAGAGGGTCCGTTGTCTTTTTAACTTTAACTTTTCCTCCACTATGCCGTATATAACGAAAATGAAACGCATTAATTTCTTCATCTCATATTTATTCAGTTCCTTAAAGTCGACCGGTTCCGGGCATTTACTTCTGACCCCCCTCGCCAGACCTGTTGTTCCCTCATGTCGTTAAGGCCCCCTGCCAACGGTATCCACATCCACTGCGTTGACGTCAAGTTCAACGTTCTATGCATCGGATATTATCGAATAGATGGTTGAAGTCATACACTTAAAGACTGCAGTGTTGCCGTAAAACCGTATCGGAACAGCCAAAAAAAAGTATGATATTCATAGCATTAAAAATATTAAAAGGATTTATCTAAGGATTTTCTTTAATCATAATTGTAACTACTGAACTAAAACCCTATTCCCTGACAAGTTAGGCCTACTTGCCAACATCTCAAACAGTAAAATTTTCACTAACAAATTACACTTTAATTTCTATAACATATAAACTTGACTCAGTATAAGTTTCACTTCAAACCATACTTATTATATATTTTATTCATCGTCATCATTTCACACAATATCGAGTTTCTCATGCTGAGACGTTTCCACTAAAAATCTACACAAATCTACACAGATTATATCAGGAGAAATAAATGGTGCAGAAAAGAGTGCTATCTATATATACATATTACACGGAGAGAAGATATTGATAACCAAACATTCTGTCTGGTCAGGGTTAACTTTATAAAAGTGTTCAATCACTGTTTCTTTCGAACAACAGTGGTAACCAGGCGCGTATCCAGGATTTTCAAACCCGGGGGGCGCGAATTACTATCTAAGCGGAGCGCCACCATCGGTTGGCGCGCAGCGTACAAGAAAATTTCTTGTTTTGATACCCCCAGATCACCGGAAACGGCACTTCTCAGGCTTGAAATGACCAACCAGATGTACACTTTTTGCCTGAGAACCAAGTATTTCCTAATAGTTTTTTCCCATCCATAACCTTTTTGAAGATTGTCAACCCGGCACACATCATGTTCGACCTGATCGCATCTCCTGTGGGTCTTTGCTTTTGTAGGTGATTCTACGTCGCGGCCCACAATACCCGTCAGCCCCACTTTTCAAGGTTTTAAGCCCCGTATTTGTTTAGAATTTGAAAATTCACATTTCTCGTGAATAAACACACTTGAAAACATACCCATAATGTTGTACAAAATGTCATCTATGGACAACCAATATAGAAAAACTTCCTTGAACCCCTAACAGACCGGTCAAAATTGCACGAGTAGAGGGAAATGTGATGCAGAATGTTGGTCAGAAATTTTCGAAAATTCAGACACAGTTAATTTATTGGTGTAGAAATATTAAAACCTCTTATAACGGCTATTATAAAACTTGGTTGAAGGAAATGAAAAAATAGCAGATATTTCCTTCAACCGAACACTACACACATAGGCGTAGGAGGCGCGGCGGCAGTGGCGGAGCTAGGGGTATTGGTCAGGAGGGGCGAGAATGGTCTATAGGGGCGCTTTCGACACTATCTAAGCGGAGCGCCACCACTGGTTGGCGCGTAGCGTACAGAAATTTTTTGAGTAAAGATACTCCGTAGATCATCGGAAATGACCCTTTCCGGGCCTGGCTAATTTGCAGATAAACGAAGAATAAGGTGTCATCGCCAAATGACACCAACAAAATGTGAGAAATGTCAATAAGTAGATGAGAGCGCAATAAAAAAGTCAATAATCTAGAATAAGTAAAAAGTGGTAAAGAGCTGAAAAAGGCGCCAGCAGTCCATTTGAGTCCGTCAGGGGGGGGGGGGCGTATGGACGCTCCGCCACTGCGCGGTGGGGGTGCAGCCCCTAATTCGCCATTACTAATGTAAAAGAGAGTTTTGACATAATTGGACCTCCATGTTTTTTATACATCTACATGAGACATGTCGTTGTTTACATTAGCATCCCGCGGTATACTGCGCAATTTGAACGGACCGAACGGTACATGATGGCATGCGATGTAATAACCGATGCTTGCTTATATGATATTGACATTAACACGTTGAACGCGCGCATCGCGCGCGAAAATTTTGGGTTATTTTTTCAGGCAAGTCGGACAGTTTTGAGGCTTTTCATCCTGGAACGCCATTTTCATGCTCACTGATATGATGTGATATCTGCTGTTTGCGTTACAAATTCGAACACGAGGGTAGCGAGGAATTTGCCAAGGGAGGGGCGAAGCCTGTAGGCAAATTATCTAAGCGTAGCGCCACCATAGGTTGGCGCGAAGCGTACAAGAAAATTTTGGCCGAAAATGCCTCCCAGATCGCTGGAAATGGCACTACCCAGGACCATTTGTTAGCGCGAAGCGTACAAGCAAATTTTGGTCTCCCAGATCGCTGGAAATGACACTTCCCAGGCCTTGTAAGTTGCATCTAAGCACTTTCTATTTTGAAATTACTTAGCGATATCATTTAAAAAAATGCTGAATGGGGGGGGGGCGGGCGGTCGCCCCCATCCCAAAATGCGTCATGTTCCCCGACGACACGGTCGAGTTCGATACCAGCCACAGTTGGTTTCATAGCACAATTCTACACACGCGTTATGATAGACCATATATAGTATATATATAGATCATTAGTGAGAGAGGAAAATGGAAACGTCAAAAAATGGAAACGTCAAAAAATGGAGTTGTCGGTGTAAGGGGTAGGGTGAGTCACACTTTTACGAAATCATTGATCCGTCACTGGCTACCCTTCAGCGCTGTAATGATGTCACTGTTTCTCTTTCTCTTCCCGGTGTCTTCGCGTTTTTCTTTTACTCCCTCCTTTTCTCCCTTTTCTCTCTTTCTTCTTTTTCTTTTCCCTTCCTTCCTCTCCTCCTCCTCTTTTTTCCCCTCTTTTTTCCTTTTTTCTTCTCTTTTTTTTCTCTCCTCTTTTTCTTACCCGGGGGGCGCGCGCCCCCAACGCCCCCCCTGGATACGCACCTGGTAACAAACACTTAAACTAATTTTGACAGTATAAATATGTTACTGTTTATATCTTCAAAGAGAACTCGGCACATTGCCAATTTACTGTCTCATCAGACCTACAGAATAAATTACCCCCCCCCCCTTCTCAAAAAGGGGGAAGTTGTATACTACACTGGGCACTAGTAGTATCCAATGTGGGTCTTAAAACATATTAGTTCATAATTCACCGTGACCATTAAACCTATCATTCACATAAACACACACAGACGGTTGACTATAGTGTCACATGTAACTCTACTTAAAAACTAGGTTTAGCTATTAGTGTTGAAAAAAGGGACTCGAGTTTTTCTCAAAGTTGGAAAGTTACCTTATTTATGGTGATCAGTAAATGATTCTGATTTTGATCGAATTTTCATATGAACTGTAAAACGCCTTAATATATATATATATTTTTGTCGTCTGCTTGTGAGCAGGTGCAGTTTGAGGTGGCAATTCAGTCTTCACTTCTACGGCGGAAACCAACTACACCGTGCGTAGGCACTGGCCAATAGCAAGTACAAGACACTGAAAATGTCGAACTTGAACCTTAAATGACACGTACACATTTACCATTCATATCGAACTACTGTATGCTGGATTCAAAAAAATCGATCAAATCGAGAAGACTGATTCCAGCAGACCGAAGGGCAAACGTAAAAAAAAAACAGATTGAAAAATTGTTCAAGTATAGGTTCCACTGGTTAACTAAAATATGGCCATGCTGTGACGTATAGGTTCAATTCAATTCAATAATTGTATACTCTGCCAATGTTCGAAACTTTACGCAGCACATTATATGTTCATGTATACATAAGCCAAGCTGTGCAGTTCATGTATCTCGACGCAATGCTTTATTATTAGACCATTACTAGTAATAGTAGTATTGCATACCCCCGCCCCAGCCGATCCTCAACTCCGTAGGTTGGCCATGGGACATTTATCGTACTCTATTCCTGTAACGATGGTAGTGATTTATATAAAGGGCAGTGTGGGGAGGGGGAGGGGAGGGGTTATCGTTCTCTTGTCGTTCATGTGTATCCTATCGGTATAGCTGATATGGTATGAGACACACACACACACAAAAAACATCCGTCCGTCGCTTAAAGCGAAGATAACCGTAGAAACTATATGAAATATTTGGCAAAAAAGGGATATTCATTCAGTTAGTTCTAAATTAGTAAATCAATCAATTAAAGGGTCAGATGAAGTCCTTTGTCGGATCGTTGAGGGGCCTCAGAGTGCAGAATGTTAAGGACAAAAAAAGGAAGAAGGTGCTATTAGCCATTGTAAAGTTGTTCTGGTTTTTCAAGATATTTATACCTTTAAAATATGGTAAATCTCTGGAATGCCCCTTTAAGTTTACATTGACGATGACGTCGACTCCTCGGTACAGGCCTTAAAGTTAACGTTAATGTTAAAGTTAAAGTTAAAGTTAAAGTTAAAGTTAAAGTTAAAGTTAAAGTTAAAATTAAAGTTAATGTTAATGTTAATTCACCTTTTTATCAATTCAACATAACTTAAAACAAAGCCAGGTTACTTTAATTTCATGTTATAACCAACAGTAAATGCAAACTTCGCCCCCCCCCCCTGCAATTTTCTTCCTACAAACCGGAATCTAATCAATATGGTTCTCCATATTGAAATTCTTTACGTTCAAACGGGATTAACGTGAGCATAGGCATGCCAATGTCTTTAAGAGATCGCGTGTAAATTTGTTGCATTCGATAGGGTCAGACAGCTCTTAAAATGATCATGATAGAGAAATCGGCAGTATAGTCTCTCTCTTTTTGCCATCATATTCTGAGAATAATTAAAATAACCATTTCAACATGCGTTTTTATCAACGCTTTTGTGGAAAAAGCCCTCTCATGAAGTACATAACCTCTGCCGTGATCCTTTTGACAGAGTTTCATAAGAAAAAAGTCAATCATCATAAACAGGATTAAGAATAATCGAAAAAGTGACTTTCTACATACTCCAATGAACATGAAAAGGAAAATCATTATCTGACAATTTTAACTTTTAAAGAGCAAGGATTAATCAGCGGTCGTGTGAAGAGGGGAGAGGAAGGAAGTCTATTTTGATCCCTATTTGTTCAATAACCCAAATATACATTATCATGTTCTATATAAACTCCAAGTGGTTCTTCATACTCGTTGAAGTACATTTCGAGAGCCAAGGAAATTCCATCAATTAAACTGAGAACATTGCACTGGTATGAAATGAAATGCCCCAACCACCACAAAAAAAGGTCTTTTGATCCCGCGTTTATGACAACCATGACTCGTATAATATATGTTTCAGAAGTATATTCGAGTATGTACAGATTAAGTGACTTTTGAACAATAAATAGATGGAAATTTGACTTTCTTTCTAAATAATTTGTTTCTTGAAGTCATCTTTTGAAGTCATCTTGAAGTCATATTTTAGTTCAATCAGGTTTTTCGTTCTCAATTTCTATCTCGGTGACCTTTCTTTAAATAGAAAAAAAACCCTTTTATATCGAAATCGGCTGAGTGTCAGCGCTGACTATGCATTTTAAACTAAGCCCATTTTGAGAACACCGACGGATATAATCAAACTGTATAAAAGCCAGTGCATTAGAACTATAGTTTTGGGGAGGGTGGGGGGGGGGCGGGGTCGATGAAGGGGAAGGCAGCTACTTTGGATGGATTTACTTCATAGCATGTAGTGACGTCGGCATTACCATTTATTTCAATCGAACGTTTATAACTGAAAATATTTGGCCATACGATGATACGACATAGCTTATGATGTATATGTTATTTTCTTGCGTAATGATGACGTCACTGTTGTCACAGTCTGTACAGCACACCACACACACACACACAGGTAACATAAAGATTTCCGTCATATGCAAATGTTCTTGAAAGATCTTATAGTGAAGGTTGACCGCAGCATTCGCGATCTTGTGACCTCGACAAAGTAGTTGGCATTAACATAGTGTACGTGTAATGTTATATACATTTATTTGGCCGATTTCTGATGACTATTTGGCGCAGTTATTACAATCGTCAATTTGGTCACCAAACATTGTTTGCCGATGACTTTTAGTATATAGATGCCGGTCGCCGAGGCACGGTAATTGTCCTTGACAGTATATAGGGCTCAACTTGAGTATGGAGTCAGCTAGATAATGTGCTATCCTTGGCGACTTTCCTTAATTAAAATTAATGAAAGAAAATAAACAATGATATCAAGTTTTATGCATTTAGTATCTTTTCGAAAATCACCCATAGCTGCAATACAATGATATTAAGAAAACTTAAAAATAAAGAAAAACCCCAGATTTCACAATTTGAATTGATCATCGTTGGAAATAGTCATTTTATTTTGTATGTGTGTGTGTGTGTGTGATAATAACCTTACTTCCGGTTTTTGGAGATCTCAATTTTGTACGTCGTCAATAAATAAACAAAACATCTCCGATGTCAAACATAGGAAAGAAAGAGTTAGGCCATATAGGTTTACTACGTCCGCTGCGTAAGACGGATGTTTATAGGGACTGAGTTAGTGTGGGAATCTGTTCATATCCGTATTAACTTCTTCAATACGAAATCATGCAAGAAATCATGCATGGTACACGGGCCAAGACGCAAACTTGACCCTTGCAGAAAGTACTTCTTTTCTGAGAGATTGCTGAATATAAAGCAAAACCATACACCTCATAAGAAGAATGCCGTTACCATAGCAATTGTTACAAAAAACTCATTTCTTTTGTTAAGTCTAAGGAGAAATATCAACTTTTTCAGAGTGTGGCCACAACTGATCACCATTTAGAGGAGAGATTTTAAATTCTTATCCTTCAGTTTTGCATTAATTTATCTATGATTGTAACTGATCTACCTAATATTACTTTATCACGTTAATTGTTATTTTACCTTTTTTTTTACAAATGCTACAATTGTTACATGAAAGAACAAAATGAAAGTCATTAGCCAGCTATACTTAGAAAATCCCAGTTAATAGTCCCGGAATCTTCTTAAAACTCAAATTTGAAATTTACTCTAAGGGAGTTGCTCTTTGTTAATTAATAACAACTGTTATTAAAACATTAAAGTTGCTTCCTTATTGCCTTTTTCTTTTCACCTTCCTCATAGGGACGGAAACAAAGGTTACGAAAAATAATAAAATAAAAAAAATTGTCCAGTGACTGAACTGCAATTTGCCAAATACGTTAGCTCCCTGGTAGGGCATGTTCATGATTTTCTCTGTGGCTCGGGGGCTCGGGGGCTCGGGGGCATCGGGGCTCGATCGGGGCTCGGGGGATTCGGGGCCTCGGGGGATCGGGGCCTCGGGGGCTCGGGGCCTAGGGGGACTCGGGGGCTCGGGGCTCGGGGGCTCGGGGCTCGGGGACCTCAGGGACCTCAGGGGCCTCGGGGCTTGTTTGGTTGCTCTAAACTTTCTGTATTTACAGGGCTAAAACATTACAAATTCCTCATCCAACCCCAAACCATTGTTGGGCTTACATGAATGTGGGGTCTCTCCTTTGGGGCTCATGTCAAATGCTGTACCGGGTCCCGTTGCTTCTTGCTATACGCCATTGTGCTGATCGTATGCGTTATGACTGGTGATTATATCTGACGTCATAATTCGTAGTCAGTGATCGGTACAACGACCTATTCCACATCTCTAAAGTATAATTCAAAGTTGTGTACTCAATTTCTAATATATGTATGTTATTTAGATCATCCTGCAAGCAGGAACTCGCGAAGAAGCCTCATTGGCTTATCAAAGCCGCAAGCTGACTGAAGTCATTCTCTTAGATACATATTTAACGTCCATGATTATGAATTGTCAATTGTCAACAACTCTGTAACTGGACGACATACATTAATCTTGGAGTGACTCGAACTCGGGACCTTAGGATTGGAAGGCACCGGCGTTAACCACTGAGCTAACACTCCCCAATCACACTCCCTAACACTCTCTAATCACATGAGAGTTTTGGAATCATTCCGTAATTTTATTGCAATACGCACGAGAAGATATAGGCTATCTTAAGCTTGCTTAAGATATCGCCCTAATTTTTGCTTTCAATAAGATGCAAAAATGCAAACAGATTTTTAAAAGTTTTAGTAGCCCCATAAAGTTGAATAACAGTGTGTGATGTGTCTATATATGAGCAATTTATTTTTTTGTTTTCACGTTATTTTGCCACATTTTATGAGCAGGTATGTGGAATATTATACACGGTCCTGTTAACTACGTATTTCAGATATTAAGTCCTATTAACTACGTATTTCAGATATTAAGTCCCGTTAACTACGTATTTCAGATATTAAGTCAATACGAACTAAAACACATGCTCAGAAAAGGACAAAAAAACATTTTAGTTGTTTCTTAATACCAAAGATTCTTTCGTGGAGGTTTTAATGAGATATAATATAGAAACAAATTGTACGTCTTTCTTTAATCGTTAACGGAATGAAACAATAAAACTATTAATATTTAACGTAACAATCAGCAACTTATCCACTGCAATCAAAATTGAGATTAAAATTCGATATTGTCAGAAATGGTAAAAAAAAAAAAGTGTTGGGATATAACAAAAACATTCGTGCAAACTTAGATACTGCTTTAACAATGTACATGAATAGCTTGAGCCAGTTTACGCTGCGTCACTTCCGGCACGTGGCCTCGTATGTTTCCCTTCCCCGGAACTACACCTAGTATGAAGTAAGACCTGTTTACTAAAAGAGACATTGTTAAGACATTACAATGGAAGTGAACTTGTTATATGTTGAAGGTAGGAAGGAGGTGTGGAGTTGTCTCCTAAACAGTTAGCTGAGATATTGATAAGGAAGTTAACACTTATAAAGAGCAGCGGTCGAGTCTAAATAAACTTGAAGTTTAAAAGGAAGGAAATAGCTGGTGTTTCCATCAGTTGTGCTTGTCAGTTTTAGGTCATTGGATAAAACCATTGAAACTTGTGTAAATCTAAACAGGTGAAATTGTTCATACTCTATAAAAACCTATATTAAGAATAAAATAGTAAAAAAACTAAGGACGTCTTTCTGAAGGAAAAACAAAACGGAAATACTGAAAACAATATTTATTGTAATTAAGTATAGACTTAGGTAATAAAAAGTTTGATCGTTTCTTTCCAAACTATAACAATTACTCTTCCGTGAGTTTATATGATAACAAGGAAAGATTCACTTTGTTTACATTGTGAGATAAACGCCCGAAGTTTAGTGAAGGTAGAGGCCCCTCCCCCACCTACCACACCCCACTCCCACTTTACGCTCCATCGTCAACTCTTCCCGTCAGTTCCCCCATCTGGGCATTGTCCGCTAACAGGGGGAAGCGTTAGGTCACATGGTCACTTAAAACCCATTGTTGATTCTCTACGCCAGGACAATAATTTGGACGAAGGCTCCTTGAAACAGCATTTAACTTTGAGTTTTAACGTGCAACAAGCCCTGCAATATGCACCCACATATATACACAGCAAAATTCTCTGTTACAACCGCTACAACCGCTTCTTTACTATTAATTTCTGAGTGTAATAACCGTTTATATATTTTAAAATACAGAAAGAAAAGTGTCTCACAATTTTCGTGCAATATTTTACAGTTTCTTTGAAAGCATTTAAAACATTTCTATTTACCAACATTTAAAATTGACGTCCTAATTTTACCTTTCCTGACTCAAATTTTATTCTGCGTTATAAAGTAACATAATTTGTTTTGAGATACCGTTCTCGTTCCTACACTGTTTGAGATGAATGCTAGCCGACTGAGGTTTGTTCAACGCAAAATACAACTTTACATGAAAAGGAAGCATGCACGGAAATGATTACGGGAGGAGCCAAGTCCTCACCGCGCCCTCCCCATCCTCTTCACCCTCCCTGCCCTCTTCTGATTTTTTTCGCCGATGAAAACTTGGAAAACCATAATTTTTGTCAAAAACGATACGTAGTAAATATATTTCGAATACGTCTCGTCCGCGAGCGTATATCTTTACTTTACATTGCGGTTCTCCTATGCAGTGCTATTTTTGTAACAATTTTGGTATCTAGGGTGATATTTGTTTCTTGTCCTGCGCTGACCTTCCCCTCCCCTCCACCTCCCCTCCTCTCCCTCTCCTTCCCCTCCTTCACCCGGCCCAATGATGTCACCGTGTCCTCTCTTTCGCATTCTTCATTTCGTTCTTAAGTATAATATGAAAATTACACAATACACGTTCTTTAACCTATTCTTATATCCCATATTTCCGGGACCCCAATATATTCTCTTTGTGGGGGGGGGGGGGCGTTATAGTAGACCCATGCAGCGCCCTAGGACTTTACCACGTGAACCCCCCCCCCCCCCACCCCTCCTCGTCACGTCTAGTTACCGTTCTTTTACATGATCGACCCGAAGACTTGTATACATTTTTAGTTATTTGGATAAATTGTTGGATGATATTGGATCCTAAAGTCTATTTACAATTTATAGTTTCATAGTTAAAACACAAATACAAATTTCACAACACCAAAAAATTGTCTGTGCAGTGAAACTTTGAATCCTTAATTATTTGTTTATTAACCTTCATTTGATGAAGATGGCATCAATTTTATTTATTTTTATTCATTTACTATCTTATTTTCATTCATAGAAATACTGTATGTTACTGTTATTACCAAAAAATATGAAAGTGCTTAGAAATTATATAATATATTTGAAATGACTACATGCATGTGACAACAACTGTTTTTCATTTACTCTGCAAATATCAGTTTTTAAAAAGCTAATTGACAGAATTATGACATCGCAAATAGCACAAAACGACAGTCACACAAAAATGGAACGGGACCTTTTAGATAAACCCGGTTGCACACCACCATCTATCCCCTGCCCCCCCCCCCCCGCCCTTTTGATTTCTCTATAAAAGTGTTGAACAGACACACAACAATAATATGAATTATATTTGCCTTTCCACCGTGTTCTTATAGATGTAGCCAAAACCAAGGCGGTAGAGTATGTACATATCTTTTCTCGATATCATGTTTTTTCTTCGTTCTCAATGAACTTGACAAGACAAAAAAATAAAGTGCCCTGTATAAGTAATTAGTCTCAAGACCAACAAACAATAACACCTCTAAAAGGAATCTACCTTGAGATAATGATACAATTGATATATTGCTGTTTGTGTGATACGGCTGGGTGACCACATCCCTTTGTTTCGGTACCCTCATTGATATACTAATTAGAGCGGCAACTCAAAGACTATAGGTAATTGTCGATAACGGTTTGCACTTCTAGCTATGCGAATTGACTTGTGGTTTTCAACAAGGGAATATATATATATGTATGGCTATATACATATCAAGAATGTTAACCTCAATAAGGTCACGGTCCTATCGACAGGTAGATTTGTATGGTAAGGTGGGGAAGAAGGAGGAAATACCTTGTTTTGTATCTAATCATATGAACAGTAATAAAAACAAGTTTAACGACCAGGTACACAGTCAAAGTTGATTTAATCCCCTCAACCAGTTTTTGGTTGTGCCACTTGAATATGGGGCAGAAAGTTTGTTATATTAGTACCAAAGAGAAACGAACAATAATAAGAAGAACGGGCGCCGGGAAGGATATGCACGTATAATCACCCGAAATTGTTTTCTTTAATTTTTCTTGTTTTATCGTCTTTTGGTGTGTTTGTAGACAAAAGTAAAATATAGTTGTTAGGATTTTGTTTGTTTTTAGTCATTGTGAATGATTCTGTTTTAGCTGGAAAGGAAAATATTGGACAGACTTACAGTTCTTCAACATTAGGTTGTTACCATTACTCTTGTTTCCTGCTTAAAAGTGCATCGAGTTTTGTCGACAAAGGGAGACAGTTAAAAAAAGGGGGGGGGGGAGCAACACGAAATGCTGTTTTTTCTGCACTGGGACTAATTGATATAAGGTTATTATAGTGCATGCCTCCATCGTTGAGCGTCATTGAACTTTTGTGGTAATTTATGTCTTTCACTATTGTTATAGGTAGCAGCTATTTCACTTAACTTTTATTGTAACATATATCATACTTCGGGCAAAGACGAGAACTTTGTTCTTTAGGACCAAGTCTTATATTTGGCCTCAAGTAACCAAAAAAGGATAGGGTGAAGGGATACACTGAAACTCGTGATTTTCTTTCGATTAGTAACGTAACGTTATACCGTATAAGCTAGTTTCTGTAAGTCTGTGTATGGAACTCCAACCAACCCCCCCTCCCCCACCACCACCCCACGACAATCCCTCCCCCTTCTGCCATTAGGCAACTCACACTTTAGATATGTATGAAAAGGTAAAAATGTTGAGAGATGAAATCAATCTGTCCCAAGGGCCTTACACAAACCAAACCATAATTGACAAGAAAGCCTATATGCTGTATAGTCCAGTATATAGGAATAGGCCCACATAAAGTACAGTTAACTGTAAGGCAGTATTAAATAGTTAGTATATATATATATAAATATATATATATATATATATATATATATATATATATTGATATATAGATATATAATATATAATATATATAATATATATATATATATATATATATATAGGTGTATAGATATATAATATATATATATATATATATAGCCTATATATATAGATATATAATATATATCTATATATATATATATATATATATATATATATATATATATATATACTTTTCAGACAAAGGTTACCTTTTTTTTCTTTTTCTTTTTTTGCATTTCAAGGTCATGCATATACATATACATATATCTAAGGTTTTACTTTCTAATATGCGACTCGCAACCACTATGAACTTTAACTTACTTAATGCTACAATTTCAGTTGGGCTGTAACGTTATGTCACCAGTGATCAAGACACGTAATGTACAACTATTCGTATGTTTCTGTACCGTAATCTTGTACGATTAAGTTATATTTGTATATATGGCTGGCTGCTTTAAATAGAGGGATTGATTCAGGGTTTTTTTTTTCTTTCTTTTTTTGGCGGAATACCGTTACTTCCTAGATGCGTATCTACCTCCGATCCTCATACAAGATTGTTTTCTTAAACAATGCATTTGAAGTTACGTCGTTATACTATACCGTTGCAGTATATCTATATAGATATATACTGAACAAAGCTGGTATTTATGACTCAATGATAGTAAATGTATAGCCTTCCACTCAAAATGTTAAATCATTGAACAATGGCAGCAATTTAATTTCGCTCCGATAAACGACTGGCGAACAATCTTTACCATTACTATTCATAACATAACCATTTGAATTATTACAATAACTTGCATTAATTGAGTTTAAATTGATTAGATTTCAATTTTCAACCACTTAAGTTTTAGTCTCACAGTTTTTTCTTTTTTTCTTCCGTGATTCGAAGACAATTAATTGAAGTCCCTGAAGATAATATTGTTATATTTTATTAGTTTAAAGCATTTAATTTCCTCATTGTAACATTGTTGAAATTTGAATTTTGCGCAGCATATGAGAGCTTGCAATTAGTACTATATTAACTATATTCAAGAATTAGTTCAACTTAAAAATTTTAAATTTAATAAAACCAACATTGAATTATTTAAGTCTCTTGCGACGAACTGATATAATTAAATTTTTGTTATAAGAATTTGGCATTTATAGATCTTGTGCATAGTAAGCACGGTTTATTTTTTATTTTAATATTTTATTCTTGCTCTCATAATGGACTGCTTTGTCATAACATGAGAAATAAAAACAAAATATTTGAAAGATATAGGCCTACTTAAATCACGCGCAGTACACTTTAAAATATTAAAAATCAGTCATTGAATTCATTTTAACAACATTTATGGGATAATACGGAAGCCTATCGTTCAGTATAAGGGCTACTTTTCAACCCTCCCTTCACCCGCCCTCCGCCCACATCGCACACTTAGGATTCCATATCCATTCACCCATGGGCAACATGTATAACTCCGTTATGAACGAGTATTAAAAAGACCCAGTTTGCTTTAATAAATATAAGATCGGGTGTTTCCCCATCGTACAATTTTGTTGTACTTTATCTATAAAAAAACAACCAAACTGACAACATGAAACACAACTGATTGTTCAAATTAATTTTGTTACAAAAAGTAATTTTTAAAACTAAATATTCTCTGCTTCTAGTTATAAATTCCTCCATGTTGAGAAGGAAATAAATCACCGGTTTTGTTAAAAAAGAAGTTTCGATTTTGAAATGTTGGTATATAGTACCGGTACGGTACGTGAATAAAATAGACACGTTGTTCTTATACGAACGGTTTTGGTATGCTGAATTGAAATTGCATAATATGGACACTTATATCTGAGTAACAAATCATATTACCTAGTCATATAATATTTCATTCAATGATTTTGTTTTGAATGTGGTATGTACAAATTAGATCTTACATAATTCTGTTAATTGTACCTTGCGAAGATCACCTTTTTTTTGAGAAGGAAAAGGTATTGTTTACGATTTCGTGAAAGAGATCTTGACAATTTTATTTAAATTTATATAACCTGTGTTCAGTATAGTATAATATCGGTGAAAACATAATAAATGAGATCGGTAATAACGTTTAACGCATGGATATCTACTCCCGTACGAACTGAATCCATGTAGTCAATAACCAGAACACTTAGTTTAACATAACACTCGACAACACTTCTTTTCAGCCACTACGGTAATGTTTTTGTCTTAACTACACACTTTCGGTAACACATACTGTAGGGGTGTTAGACATTTCGGTTACACTTGGGCTGGTGTTACACATTTCAGTAACACTTAGTTTAACGTCACACTTGACAACACATGTTTTCAGCCATTACGATAAATGTTTTTGTCTAAACTATACACTTTCGGTAACACATGCTGGAGTGGTGTTATACACTTCGGTAACACTTGGGCTGGTGTTAGACATTTCAGTAACACTTAGTTTAACGTAACAACTGACAACACCTGTTTCCAGCCATGACGGTAAATGTTTTTGTCTAAACTATACACTTTCGGTAAAAGTTGGGCTGGTGATAGATATTTCAGTAACACTTGGTTTAAACCATAACACGCTAGCTTAATGACCATCTTAGCAGTTGAACCCTTAATTAGTAAAGTTAACCTTACCGATGTCACGGAATTATGGGATAATTTTCTCCCTAATTCTCAGATACTGTTATATTTACAGAACAAATCATATATGGAAAACGTTCAATACATATGGCTACATACGATCTAGGTGTCTTGTTAAAAAAATGTACTAGAACAATTATGTACTAGAAACGACATCAACTTACCATGCTTCATATATACAGCTATATATCTACACTATATATATTCCACTTCCACTGCAGTATGAAATCCTTCAACGGGGCTGTGGTTAATAGTATACCCGAAAGAACTGTTTTTGAATACTCTATACCTGTTTTATCGTTAAACACAAATGAAGGATTTTTCTCAAGTATAATGGTATTTAAGTGTAAGAATGGGGAATATATTGACTGTTTTCTAAAGGTTATAATTGTCAAAAGCCTCAATACGTTAAATCATAAAGCACTACCACAATTACCCTATTTAACTGCCTAATACGGGACCTATGCAAACATATACGGTTATTTTAGTGTAATAAGCACTCGTAAGTATCCATCAGTCGATGACTTAACATCATTTCAGTCATTTCCGAGACAATTTAAGCAGCTAAATCTCCTTTTGTTCGAAAGATCGTTTAACCTGCTGTAAATAAATATTCAAACAAAATCTGGTTTTTATGTCTTTCTGCTGGGCCAGGCATATTTTAAGGAAGTTGCTATCTGACTTGCAGTAATGGTATGTTTTGCGAGTATGAAATCTGTCTTCGATCGTGTCTTTGTGGCACACTATACGTATAGCTTCATGTGTAATTATGTAACTAGTCTTGTGAAATTATTGTAGAGAGAGAGAGAGAAAGAGAGGGAGAACTGCTTATCTACTGCAAAATGCGCGAAAAATATATTAATTTTGTTATAGATATCCAAGCGTAATTATATCATAAATGAAATTAACAATCGGAAAGAAATTATCTTCACGGCCTTAACCATTTTCCGTTTTCTCGACTTGTTTGTCTTCTGTGGCAGCTTAACGCAATACGAATATTGTTATTGCTTGTCACATTATTTATCCACTAGAAAGGTAAATTAGAGGAACATCATAGTTATTAAATATTTAAAAATAAATACTACCTAAAAAAATAAAAAAATGTGTGTCGTCAATTTTCATTTTTTTATTAATTTTTTTTTTTTTTAAAGGAGTTTTGTAGTTCAAGTAAAAATGGTTGCTATTTATAATATGGTAGCTTACTTTGGAGTATGGGAAATAAATAGACAGGAGCTTTGAATGCAGGCCTTGCTACTAAATATCTCAGTGTTCTTATTGTTGATTTTTCTTTGTTGTTATTTCTTTGTTTTTTAATAAATGATCTTCAATAAATAGATGAAGAAGGGACACGTTTATAATCACTTCAATAACATATAACACAACACCAAGGAATAAAGATACCCAACACTGTTTGTATAATATTACTTAATAAAAAATAAAAAAACATTACAAATAATAAGAATTCCTTGCAAACAATGATACCGTTTATAGTTGCTGAATGTTAAGTAACGTATTTTTTTTTTAATTTATTCATAAATTTATGTGTTTTTTTGGTGGGGAGGGGGGCAAGTTTGGGTTGCCTCAAATTTATCTATTGAATGTGAAGTAAACTAGGTACGGTAGTTCAATAATTTTTAATGAATTGTTACTCGGAGATTGCAAAACATTATTTATAGTCAATTAAGGACAGAGTAAAATATCATTGAAACCAATCAATAATGTAATAATCCTGTTCTAAACTTCACAATTGAATTTGTAGATACATTCGGGTTGTCAAACTGTTTTGTATGTGTGTAGACTTTGTACACACATAAAGTGAGTTATAGGTTTTCCTTAAGAACTTAGCAAAACGCACTATATAAATGTTTCCCAAATTTTATCAGGATGGAGGATTTATTTCAAATCCACAATTCCAATAACGGGATATTTTCACTATAATTTTTAAACATTAAAAGCATGTTATTACATTCGTGCTATTTTAATTTCACTTTGTTTTTGAGAAATGCGTTCTCTTTTCTGTCTAAGATTCTATGAAATAGGCCCTTTCGGTTATTTCCGGTGACCTTATAAAGACTATTTCGGAACTTACTGTATTCATGCCTCGTCTGAACAATGTGGTTGTTGTTCATGTTCTTGAATTGTCACATAGTTTGAAACAACAAGAAATCCGTCATTTAAAAAAGCTTACAGTACAAGTCCCTTGTTGTTGTAGTGTCATTGAACAGTAACTAAAGTGAAGTTTAATCTGTGAACCGAGTCAAACGTTTGTTCCTATTTGAAGCCAGCTTGCCAAATTAGTACGCCAATTTCATGTTGCATGCAATGTACGCCTATTCAGAAGTTAAGTGTGTCAATCGTGGCTCTTAGAAATAAATAGATAAACGAAAATGTCAAACATGCGTGGAGAATGAAATAATACATGGGGAAACCTTGATTGTTTTTCACGTCATCTGGCTTGGACAACTGTAACCTACTATACAGTTCACAATGAAGTTGGTTTGGACCTGGAACTCAACCCCCTTCCCCCTCCCCCATTACCCCTCCTCCCCTTCCCCCTCCCCCATTATCCCTCCTCCCCTTCCCCTCCCCCATTATCCCTCCTCCCCTTCCCCTCCCCTGCCCCCTCTCTATATTACTCCTAACTACGACCTGAGTTAACTTTTCCACTATAGTAGACCAACTCGTAAATTTTGTTCTTTACTGCTTTTACATAAATCGTTGACTTATAAGAGAGAATATTGTTCACGTTATTCAATGACTCTGAAAATGTTTTGCACTTTCTCCTCTCCCTCCCCCACCCTCCCACCTTGCTTGTTGCATTCCCCCACCCCACCCCATCCCAACCCCTATCCCACCCCCAGTCCCATTTCCTATAGTTAAACCACGGAGAGTTCTTGGACAGGGGGACTGTTAATGTTAACTCAAACCAATATAGTGACTATGTAGTGACCTGTAGTACATTTCCTGTTTTGGTCATTACAGCGTACATAGATAGTACAAAAGGGGAAACAGTAAGCGCCAAAGTGATATATCGTAAATTTACTTCTCATATGGAAATGCTATATTACCCAAGGTTGAATTCATAAATGCATTTATCCAATTTCAAAACCATTTATGCTATATGTATGTATTTGATATATACAAGATTATGTTATTAATATTAACTGTCGTGTCTGTTTTAAATTGAGCTTAGATCAGTTTGTTAACAGTAGTGTCAAAGCGATTAGCTGTAAAAGAGACATCCTTCTACACTTTTCACAGAATGGAAAATCATGAGCAACTTAATTATTTGTTTCGGCCTTCAACTTTTCCGTCAGACGGACACTTTCCCATAATAGTATTAAACATATTAAAAACCAAAGTTTGACATTTCAGATTTCAAATCTGATATCGATACATTTTTATTTACTGTTCTATGCAAAAATTAGTACTAGTCAAGTTTTATTTTTCAATTCAAGAGGTAAAAATACAAATGTTTGGACAATTCGCAGTTTGACCGGCTCTCTACATGCGACTAAACTATTAAAAATCTTGAAAAATAAGTGTCTGGGTGACGAGATATATTTTAATGTTACTTTGAGTAATATTCGGTTTGTTTCGAAAAATTGTAAACCAAAACTCAAAAAAATCTTTATTGAAGAACGTCATAAAGGTAATAGAGGACGCTCTTGCAAATTGGGTTTCTGTTATTCTCATGTTCGTAAATCCAATGTTGAACTGGTGGCGTTAAAGTAATGAATGTCATTGTAAGTTGAAAAAAGCAAACTCATCCATATCTCAACGTAGTCCAGAAGAAAAATTCTTATGTTTTTTTTAAAACGTACTGTACTTGGGTCTTCGAATGCATATTTGAAGTTACACTCTTACGTTCTAAAGTTAATGAACAATATTGATAGAGATATTGTAACCAACCTCCGCCATGTTTTAACTTAAACACAACACTGAGTACATGAAACACATGATGCTAGTATGAACTTCTTGTGAGTATGATTCAGTGATGCTAGTATGAATCTTGTGAGTAGTATATGCAATGATACCAGTATGAGTCTTGCGAGTGTAACTCAATGGAATCATAACTTGTGAGATGTTATAGTATGAACTTCTCGCGAGTATAATTTAGTGATGCTAGTATGGATCTTGTCAGTATAACTCAATTATTAAAATCTTGTGAGTATAACGCAATGATGCTAGTATGAAACTTCTTGTGAGTATGGTTCAGTGTTGCTAGAATGGATCTTATGAATATAACACGATGACGTTAATATATTGTTAGTTTAACTAAAATATGCTAGTATGAATTTCTTGAGAGTATGATTCAGTGATGCTACTATGAATTTCTTGAGGGTATGATTCAGTGATGCTAGTATGAATTTCTTAAGAGTATGATTCAGTGATGCTAGTATGAATTTCTTGAGAGTATGATTCAGTGATGCTAGTATGAATCTTGTGAATATAATTATCTTTAAGATATACAGCAGTATGATTTTTTTGTTAGTTTAAACTGAACTTATAACCTTATCTGAAGCTTGTGATTTATTCCTAACGATGGTACGGTAGTAAATGAATCTCGTGGTGGATGGATCGGACCTTGCGATGAATGATACTATGTATCTCGTGATGTAACACAAGTACGCAAGACCGGTAGTATGAATCTGCTTAGTACATCTCAGTGTACGATATATAGCATGCATCCTGTGATTTGGAGTATCCTTCGATAAACCGTGAATCCTTAAACATTAAAATGATAATACAAGGGTGGTAGCAAGGGTGTATTTGCACTAATGAAAGAAATTCCTACTTATGGTATTTGGCATATTGAATGTCGAAACTTTTACAGTATTTGTATCACAGAGGTGTACTTGAAGCAAACAGGGGGTGGTATGTCATAATACATTAACAACAACACAATATGCTTTGCTTTCCACTCTGTTGTATTGACATTGGATTGAGTATGGGACCCAACTTAAACTTACGGGGTATGTGAAGGTAGAAATGAGCACGATTAATGCGTTACATTCGTATTGCGATGCATTCCAAGCGTGTAGTACACAAAATAAATTGAAACATATTAGAGAATAACAAGAAAGAACAGTATTGTCGTTAAACATCTATGACGTCACATTATGTTCGTTTGTTTCAAGTTCACTTTAAGTACAAAATATTTCACGTTCAGACACCAATGTCTCGAAAATAATTCGTAGAAACTGAATAAAAATTGCACAGAACTGCGTAGAACTGCGTAAAACATTTCGCTCTGTTAGTTGTCGAAAATGTATTTACTCGTAGACTATGCTTTATACCATGTTTACAAAACTTTTTCTGAATTTGACTGTCCTACTGTCATGATATTCTGCAAGCACGCCATCTCAAAAAGTTTTCTTCACGTAACTTTTCGAACGATACCTGCGGCGCACTCATTTTTAAGTTCTTGTTTATTTTCGAAGAGAAAGTGGAGGAGCGCCACTATTTTGTTATGAAACGCATTCCCCTCTGGTAAATTGTGTGTTAGGTGTTTTACTTGTAATTCCCGACAGACTTTTAGTTCTTTACAAATGAAAAGCAACATTGCAGCAATGCAGATCGAGCTAGGAAATGAAATTTTTAAAACTTACTATTTTCCAGGTTGTGTTTTATGTGTAATTAATACTCTTAATTAAGGTCAGTGGAGTACTAAGCGGGGGCAGGCAGTGGCGCCGCCAGACATTCAATCTCGGGGGGGGAGGGCAAAGGGAGAGCACAGCACTTAATTAGGGGGCACAATGTCTATTTGTGAATGCCGTCCTGGATGAGGGGTCTAAGGGGGGGTATCCCCTTTGAGATTTTTTTTGTTTAATTGAGGGTCCTTAGATGCAATCTGCTGCTATATTTTGCAACTTGAAGTAACTTTATGTTCACGACTTCTTTTGTTTGAGTAATTTTTTTAACACTACAAACCGCATCTGGGGGGCACCGGGGGGCACGATTTTTGATTGGGAGGGCACCTGCCCCCAGCCCCCCCCCCCTTGACGACGCCACTGAGGCGGGGGAAGTCCGCCCGGGTACCAGTCAAGGGAGTGGGGGTGCAATGCCACATATTGATCATTTGATCAGTTCAAAGCATTGCCAAAGATAGCACCATTTAAGCCAACTTATTTAAGCAAAATTTTCTCAAACGGGAGGTGGCCTCTTTATGTGTTTTTCGTATAAATCACTTGAAAGGTCCTTTAATCTTGTTACGCAACTGAATACAACAACCTTACAGGAAATACACATATGGTAATACCCTCCTCCTCCTACCTTGATACTCGCACCTATATACCAGAGAGAGCGAGAGAGAGATGAAAGGCAGCCAGGTTAAGTTTAGATTCAGAGTTAATTAGTGCTCATATGCACCAGTGCAAAGCTTGTAAACATGAAAGCAGATAAATCATTCCAAAGAAGATGCACTAATGCGCTATTGACAGGCTGGGATTTACTTTAGGAAGTCGTGGGATTAAGGTAAGGTAGTTTGCGAGGCATTTGGAATGGATATACCACGTACAAGATTAAAAAGCACCGACCGGGTGAATTAAAAAGACGAAATACACTCACCAGAAAACACGAGAAGAGGTAAAAAACAATGAAAAAAGAAGAAGAAGAAGAAGAAGAAGAAAAGGAATGGGGTAAAAATGGGTCAACGTGGTAACGTCAATAAATTTATGACCATTGGTATTTGGCATACCAATAACAGAACTTGTATAATTATTGTATTAAAAAAATGCTGGGATAGTAGTAGAGTGTTATGTCATACAAAATGTTGAGACTTTTCTGTCAGAAACTGCGAAAACTTTACAACAACAAAATACATCAGACAAATTTAAAAAAAATCGAAAAGACAAAATTTCATAAGAACGTGATTTTTTTTTCACATTCCGAACGCATGAAAAAAAAAACAAAAAAAAAAACGCGCGTCCCACTTCTGATCGGAATTTAGAAAGATGAACAAATCAAACTGTGCAGGGTTTAGTTTGGCATATATATAGGCTATGATACGTTTAGTGTTTCTAGCCTGCACCTGATATTTCAGTAACAGAGAACAGAAAATATATGAATATATATATATATAAGCATTGTCAAAATGATATTCTCTTAACTTTTAAAGGATCCAAATTATCAAATCAGGATCGATCATCGATGTCAAACTAATAAAATCAAAGTAAAAATATAGTTGTTGTTTTTTTCTTAATAATTTGTATAATTTTGTATATCAAACCTATAGACAACTTAAATTTTTAAAAAACGAAAAGTCCTAGTTACATATCAGTTTTCTAAGTATAAATTCTTATACAAGATGTTATATTATAAAAACTATAATAATAATCATTATTATGATTGTTATTATAGTTTTCATAATATAACTTCTTATACCACTTTTCACGTTGACTGTAGGAACAAATGTTATAATTTTGATACGTTGATCGTTTCAAGCATTATGATGAGAACTTATGACAATGGATTAACATTTAATGTTGGCCTGCAATGAGGAGCCGAAAACATAACCGATTGTGCCTTCAAGGAACGTTACAAAAATGAGACATGCCTTAAGTTTAATTACATCTTGAAAACCGGAACAACTTTAGGAACTTGCAGAGTTTTCTCTTACCGGATGGGGTTGGGGTGGGGGGTTGTTTGTATTTATTCAGTTTTGCATTTAACGATATGGCATATCCATAATAAAATGTTGTCTAAGTTCATCCTTTAAAGTTTAAGAAGTTGTTAATTAAGCTAAAACCATCGATTTTCAGGTAAAATCACAGTACTAGAGAAAAATATTTTCGTTCATTTCTAATATCGTTAAACTTACAACATCATAGTCAAGTGACGGAACGCTGATGTTTAATGGTAGGCTAGTTATGAAATCTAAAAGTGATCTTAAATAGTTTAAAAAGTAACTCCATTTTTCTTCTTATTTTTTTTGGAGGGGGTATGTATATATGTATATATATATATATATATTTATATATATATGTATATATATATATAAATAGAAAGTCATTTTCCATAATGTACGGGCAATATTCATACATTTTAATAAAAGCCAAGTACGTCATTATATATATATATATATATATATATATATATATATATATATATATATATATATATATATATATATATTGCGTTAAGTCCGTCATACTATCTCTGGATTGACATTTTCCTGCACAAGTTTTTGTTAAATGAATGTATTTTGAGTTGTAAAAAGCATTGAGCGATCTTTACAAATCCTAACAAGTTGAATGAAAGAAGACCGAGGAATTTCAACAGCATGCCTCTGCCATTTAAAACAAACCGTAGGGAAAAAGAAGTAGGTTAATGTCAACGAACGCGAGTGGAATCAACACCATATATTTTACTCAATCGAAACCTAGACAACAACAAAAATGACATTTGCTTTGTTGTCGACTTGACGTAAAACATACGCACATGAGGTAAACTCTCAATGAGCAGTTTACGGTGATTGTAGCGCAATTGAAAGGGGCAAAACCGACCACCATTTATCTCTCTCGCCCCCTCACTCTCCTCCTCCCCCCCCCCAATTCTCTACCTCTCTTTCTCTCGTGTTTGGTTATTTTCTTCTTTTTGTCAGTGATTTTTACACATGTATAGCCCAAACGGCACATTTTGAGGCCTTTCAAAATAAACAAACAATAATAGGAAAAAGAAGTGTTAGAGTGCAAAAAAAACCCCAGAATTAAGACACAGTTGCCCCCACTCCCTCCACAACCCCCCCCCCCCCCCCTCACACTTCACCCACCCCACAACCGGTTCAACCAAACAAGCAAAATCAATTGTTGTTTTCAGATATATTGTGGAATAAGAAAGTCAGTATAGAGGTAACTTTTCAGTTAGATATATCCTTGGCTTAGATTCATCGCCTTTGGCATACCATTTATCGTCCCAAGTTAGATGACGGTCTTAAAGCTAACTTAATGCGAGTAAAGACTCTCAGCCGAACTCCGCGAGCCTCGGCAACTTCCTGGGAATTGCATCTTAACCGACCACGATTACCCAAGTCATTTACCAACGCTTAAGCAACAGATCATAAATAACTATCTCCCGTTGTTTTATTTTTTTTTTCTAGCTCTCTCACGCTCTCTTTTTTCTCTCTCTCTATATTCTCCTCCTTTTAGTTTTATTTTTGCTGTTCGTCTTCCCGCTTATTCAATCTACTTCCTACGGGATTCAGTGCTGATACCTGGATAATACAACTAACAGCAACAACAACAAAAAAAAGATAGGGGGAAAGAAAACGAGATAGAGAGAAGGGGGGAAAAATGAGAAAAAAATCTTCCAAATCGTTCGACACGTTTTCGCCCCTGGCGTAGCGATATGTGACGATGCTGTGGACTCGATTAATCCGCGTACATTCATTTAGATCGGTCATTATTGTCAAAATTTAGCTTTCCTGCAATTTATCGTGATTATCCGGCCTCACTATAGAGTGCATACACCTTTTTAATCCTTTCTTGCATTTATCTGTTTATTTTCTCTTGATTTCTTGCTCTCTCTCTCGCTGTGTCTTTTTTTTTTTTTGATTTCCACCTTTCGTTCTTGTTCGATTCGCTTTGATAGTTCTCAATGTGACTTGAAGTTGCGAAACGTGTTAACGAAACACTGGATCATAAAAAACAAAAAATAGAGAAAGAAGAAAGAAAGTAAAAAATACCCAGTTGCATTATGGGAAGAGAGTGCCGACTGGATGAACAATAACAACAAGAAAATAGGTTTAAAATATAGTAAATGTTCAATAACAGACGGGATAGCCTGTCACGATTGTAATATACATTTAGGTCGGAGATTATTGACGTTACATTTTGAGTTTTATTTGGCCCTATTAAAAGTTGAGATTTTATGATCTTTCACTGATACACATTTTTGAATTATTATTCTTTGTAATTATTAGTCAGCCTAATTAGCTCCCTGATTTTGGAAACAAAACAGACTCCCTTTAAAAACCCCTTTCCGACTTTCACTGGATATAGTATATATAACTCAGCCATTGGTAGGATGACTCTCGTCCAATCGTTCCCACTACCCCCCCCCCCCAGCACAGAAAAGAAGAGGTTACTATGAATTGACACCCCTCCCCCCCCCCCCCATGATGAGACTAAATAAGTGCCGCATGTCTTTTATACATATCAACAAAATCAACGAAGCGCTAATAGTAATAGGTTCACCAAAAAGAACGATATTCTGAAATCAATCTCTGGTGTAAAGTTAAGTTTGTTACAGGTAAGTAGGGTAGGTACGGAGGTCATAAAGTGACATGCGAAAATGTAGAGTTACCTTGTTAGCATAACTCGACATCTCGACAAAATTTTGATTTTCGTGGAGATACCGAATTATGCTAACTAGACATCTCGGTAAAAATTTGTCAAAATGTCGAGTTACCATGTGACACCACTTGGAAGTATTTAGTACATTTCTTTATCGGCCTTCGTTAGCATGTTAGCATAATACCGATATCTCGACAAAAATTGTGATTTTTGTCGAGATATCGAGTAACGCTAACTTGACATCTCGGTAAAAATTTCTAAAATTTAACATGGTAACTCTACATCTCGCATGCCACCTTATGACCTCCGTAGGTAGGCGTACAATTAACCCGTTCCTTCTTTTCGTGTCAGTTTACAGGCGGGGGGGGGGGTGGTTACACTTCACACAATTTTTTCATTTTATTTAGCTTTTCCAGGCCAGACGAGAGAATGGGGGTTAGGAGGCGGAGTGCAGAGGGGTGCAGCCTCGTTGCCTGTAGTCATTGAGGGGGGGGGGGGGAGGGGTTAGAGGGGTGTGAAAATGTGTGACGGCACCGAGAATATATGGGATAAATAATACTGTTTTCTCATTTTGATAATAAACTTGGAAACGTGAAGAGTATAAAATGGGGCCCCGGTAACATAACTGTCTCCGGGCCCAGCCTGGGTCTAAACCCCCCTAGGCGTTCTGTTTATCTATTCAAACTGGTCCATATTCTGAAACTGATAAATTGAATGAACTTGTTATTTTGAGACAATAGCACTTTCAGTAACATATAGGAATATGCCTCAGAACACTATTATGTTTGGTTATGATCGTGTTCAAGTATAGAAACAAAACTCTCTGGTAAATGAAATGTAAGTACACGTAAAGTGTAACATAGATATCACATAGATAATTTTAAATTCTTAATTAGAAGCTACATTTCGTTTAAATGCGTTTGACGCATTAATACCGTTAAGTTCTTATAACGTGACTTTTCTTATTCTTTTTTTTTCACAAGGCTATTGATGCTGCAACACCCGGGATATATAACAACTGATTAACAACTGATAACTGACAACTGATATAACAACCGTTTTCGAGTCTGGCAGACGCATTTCCCTCTCTCTATTTTATTTGGAATATGGAATCATGTTCTTTTAAGTTCGTATCAATAACAAAACATAATTGGATGACATTTAACACCATTTGCAATAAGTTTGTACTACAAAATATACATGTCATTTAAGACCGTAAAAGTGTTGTGTTTTCATATTGAGTTTTGTGTTGCGTATGTGGAACTGACCTAATGAGTATATAGTCTTCATAGTCCAGTCACTTTGATCGATGAACCTGAGTTATTAAAGGTGTCATTTCACAAACCTTAAAAGTGGTTAAAGAAACACGATATATATATATATATATATATAGCAGCATTTTAAACATTCTAAAGCAAATCGAATTTCATTCTGTGCCTAATGCCATCCTTTTGATAAAAAAAAATCATCAAACGATGACATTTTCAAGGATCAGATGTATTACAGAAGATGTCCGACAAAGAAAACTCCAGCCAGCTGAAATTCTGTTCGTAATTTACTTAAAATATGATTAGTTTATCACATAACCCACACGCAATCATTTCATGGGAAAGCGCAAGGGTCGACAACCCTTCACCTCCCCTCCCCTGCCCTCCTCCCCCACCCACACCCACCCATCCCCTACCCCCACCCATCCCCTACCCCCACCCATCCCCTACCCCCACCCATCCCCTACCCCCAAAAAAAACCCCCCAAAAAACCCCCCCAAAAAATCCCCATTCGATTCGTTGGTTGTAAATCAGATGAAAAACTTGGATGCTGCATGGTTCCCCTCTAGTGCCCTCTCTCATGGTACCCCTCTAGTTCCCTCTCTCGTGGTACCCCTCTATTGCCCTCTCTTTGCTCAAAATATAACTATAGGCCAATAAGTACCAGAGAAATAAGCAAATGTCGTCAAAATTTGCACCTCAAGATAACGACTTCATTAAATATTTGTTGACTTCCCCTGTCCCCTCAATACTAGCCAAGTTGCTTCACCACCACCATTCAGTCAGCGGGACGTGCTGTAACATCATGGTCAACGAAGATCGAAGTTTTCAAGGTTTTGTTGGGATGAACAGTTCGCTGTTTCCTCAACAAAGGTCACAGGAGGCGAGTTTTTTCAGGGTCCGTCTTTCGATTTGTTTGACATTCTAAATGATTTACGATCTCGTCTTTCTTTTACAAAGATGATTATTTTCTGTCAACTGTCAACAGTATACCACTATCTTACCTCGTATTGTCCTTGCATGGTACGTTAGTCGGAAGCAATAATTTACACCTTCGAAACGCGAGCTCGCAACATCGGCTGCTTCTGTCAATTAAAGCAACATATTACACTATTTGAAGAAAAAGAAAAGAAGGGGGGGGGGGGGGGGAGGAGGGGAAAAAAGCAGAAACTCTTTGAAGGGAAAATTTATATTTCTTTCAAAAAAATGTTGGGATTGACGGTAACCTGTAATATGGTATATTATAGACAAACAAACAATGTTCATTTCAGGGCATGGCCCTCTTTCATTACTGCAAAAGATCCAGCTGAATGACCTAGCAAAACTGCTGATGGGGAGTTTATCCTAGTTACCAAGGTGGGGTTAATTCATGCCCCCCTCCCACTTCTCAAAGTTAGGGACAGCTGCCCCTCTGTCCTCCCACCTATCTATATGCCTATGAATCTGCAACCATTGACGCAATTTGGTTGCCAAAAAATCCTTATTTCCAAATTCCACGTGCCCCAAAACAGGCCAAGCTTGACATTCGGGCCATGAGTTTAAAAACAGTATTCAATGGTGTAGAAAGTGCCGCATGTGACGGTGAACGTAATTGCTCTGACCATTATAGGGATTAACCCCCCACCCACCTCCCCCCCATATTTGGGCTAAAACCTGTGAATATTCAAACACATCAAACAAGTTTGGAAAGTTTGCTAATGAAAACCCCTTCCCCGCCCACAACTCACAAACATACCTCTACCGCTCACTGAATTCAAACAAAGCTAAAGTTATTTCAATCTAGTAGCATACACAAGTCTGTCACATCAGGATGTCATTTGTGAATAATTTCCCGCACTCCTCCCCCCCCCCCCCCACTCCGCTCGCCACCAAGAAACATAATGATAAGTATAATTTTGGTATTTTAATATCGAATAGTATAGAAGAAAATCATACCAAAATGATAATCACTCAAAAAATGCATTCTTGTCACACTCACGGTATTTATTCCCCTGTATTTAGCTGAAATATTGTGGCCAGGTGCAAAATCAAAACAGAGTTTAAAAAAACTTCCCCCAATTTGTTTTATTTTTATATTTATCGGATATATTATCTTCGTGTATTCTTTATTTGTTTATGTTCTTAAATGGATTTTTTTTTCTTGTATAATGACATCACAAGTAAAATTGGTGGACAGCAATAGGCCAGTTTGTACAGGAAAATATTCGGTGTGTGATTCAACTATAGCCTAAAAAGTATTCCAACCGATGCCAATAGATTATTATTCTTCTAAGTTCAATTTATGTGTAAATAACGGCACCTAGGCTAAACCACAGGTACGCTGTCACTATACTGTGGTAAATTCATTAACTAATAATAAGTATTGTATATTTTACCACATCGTTCGGTGGAGTGCTTATGCTAAATGCCTGGAGAGCATGCAAAGTGAACCGATAGTATTGGACAAGAACATAACCAGACAAACAGACAGACAGACAGATTTTGTACACAAACGTGACAGATAGAGTGTAAGGCCATCTTTCAGTGGTGATGTTGGTTAAATGATGATAAGGCATGCCTTCCTACTAATACTTGACAAACGCGAAGTTGATCTTATCCTTCACTGCTGCTTGCTGTAAGTTCACCGCTGAAGTTGTGGCACACAACAACATTGGAAATTCATTAAATTTGATAAATTCAATTGAATATTTTTGTTTGATTAAGGATATTAAAATAAAACACAAAGTAAGCAGTTTATTTTGAATATATGACGGAGGAAGAAAAAAACGACTTCATTTTGGTCCAGTCTGTTCTGTACATCTCATAGGGTAAGTGTGGTTAAGTATACTCAAGTTGACAATTTTAATTGATATTTACACATTATAGATAAGAAATACAGAAAACTAAATGAAAATAAAATTATAATTGAAATAATAACAAGCAATGTGGTCATCTCATTGGTAATAAAAAGGAAACAAAGTATGACACCGTTGGTCATTTACCCTTCAGGTTGGTCCGGCAAAATCCTTCTCATATCGGCAAGGGTGAATGTGGTCGGAAAATATTATTTCTACAGCTATAAAAGACCATTATGTAAGTAATGAATAACAGCAAAGCGTATAAAAGTATCGCTGTAAATTGGAGAGTTTCTCGACGTGATAGCTTCCTCCCTTATGGCTTTCCTTCCATATCAAGACCAGAACTGATTTTCTTTCTATCTTTCCAAAGGCACACGATAGAGATTCCTCTCCCCACACCCCTCCCCCACCTCTCCCACCTCCCCCCACCTCTTCCCCTTCCTCACATATCCAAGTTTGTCACTGATCTTATCGAACTTGAAAAACATTTCCTTAAAAAGTAGCTAACGAATAAAGAGTTTGGACGATTGAATGATATCGTACCGCCAAGAGAATATGGAAGAAAGAGTATATATGACGCTAAACATGACTTAACTCTATAAGCTATACAGTATACTCGGTCATATTTGACCGATAACCTGTAACGGTACAGTTACCTTTCTCAAGCTTATTCTATTTTACTTCCGCGGGCGGATACGAACTTGCACGTGACCTAAATCGCAGCACAAAAGGCATTTATTACCTTTTCGAATATCATCAAAACGTAATTAAGGAGAACAAAAGCAACAGCTATTCAATAACCTTTTAAAAGGGTGCTATGCATATAAACGTGTATATCGATATAGATATATATATATCTTCGTGTACGCGAAGTAATTAATCAAAGCTTAAATTAATTAACTTTTTTATTGCTGCGATGGACCTTTCACGGTATCAAGCTCGTGCGCTATTGTGTTGTAGTACCATACAGTCATTGCACTGCATATCCGTTTGGGTTAGATATAGCCCAACAGTACTTTGTACTAGCAAATGTGTGGAGAAACATTATGAAGACGCTTCAAATCACTACGAGATGCATTCTGGATGATTCTTGATGAAGTTGCAAGCATCTGTCTTTTCTACTCTCCCATTTCCCATGCTCTCTCGCTCTCCGTGAACCCCTGTTCGTGTGTAGTTGTTCCCACCATGCTCTTCTACACCCCTTCTCCCCTGGACACATGCATATCAATCCCGTTCCCCGTACTCTTCGTGCTCGCCGGGTCCCCACCCCCCCCCCGCACCTCCCACCCCCTCCCCTCCATCCCACCTCCTCAAGGTCTCAAGGTCTGTAACATACCCCACTTAGGTATATTTCTTGGAAATCATTTTCAGTCTCCGTCTCATAGAACAAAGCAAAGAAAAAGCTAAAAAAAAGTCGGTTCGAGATCAAACATCATTTACTTAAAAAAGAAAAACAAACGAGAGAGATAAAAGACAACGGGTAACCGTTTGTTGCGTCGTGTATCCGCGAATATAGCTGGAACTATTCGACGACTATAGGATGTCCCTTGGTACTAGTAGCCCCCTGTCAGTTTTGTCAAGGAGCTGGTGTTCGGATGATGCATTAATTTATCGCGCGTCTTTCAAGGCTATTGTCCCATCTAAAAAGGCAGCAAAGTGAATTCTGCTATCAGAGGTTTTTGATTTAAGGTATCCTGTCAACCAATAAATCTATCACGGTCTCCGATATTGTCTAGCAATGGAATCTTCGTCCTAGAGAAAAAGAAATAACAGAGTTAGCATCTATCTCTACCAGGCTTGGTTTTGGAAGAGAGAGAGAGAGAGAGATGTGGGGAACGATGAAGGCTTCAGGAAAGAATTACACGAAAAAAGAGACTTGACTTGCCAAGAATGAAAAATGACTTCAATGTCCTATTATTGAAAGAAAGGAGAAAGAATTACTGTTCTTGATCCTGTCAAAATATGTTTGGTTTTTGTGTTCCCTGGGTGTCCAAGTTCAACCAGATCGAGTTATTATATCGCTGGTCTCTTGTAGTAGCTAGGGCGTGAACGGTAAAAGCTGCCCAAATTTATTAGAACAATTTGTGGATCACTGCCAAATCACTGTGCAATTACTTTGTATATACTTTGCAGTATGATGGAATTTCTCTCTCCCTCTCTCCCTCTCGAAAGTGTGTAGAGCATGTTGTTAATTAGAAGTTAAACTATATTTATATTTACCTAATATTCTATTAATATTCTATTGAAATAAATATTATTGTAATAATTAGGAACTTTTTTTTTTTTTTTTTGGCAAACTTCCATTTTCTTTTCCAAAGGTGTATGTGACCAGTTAAAAATAACTCCCACATGACATTTGAACTTTTCACAAAAGCTACAGGGTCCAAGTTGAATTTTACAAAGTAACCTCACAAACCAGGAGTCAGCTCCATAAATATACCAGGTATGGCTTCTGTTCAAGTTTGAGCTCTTACGTCATTGTCTTTGTAATATTTTCCTACTTGGCCTTCCTTGGAGTTCCATTCGAGAACTCGTCTCTCGGCCAAAAGCTCTTCTGGTTTGAACCTATATACATTACTAAAGAGGATCATACTTTCACTCGACGTGAACCATATGTATATACAAGAAATGAAAACAAATTAATGTTTTAATTTTCTGTATTGGGACAGTTTGAATATGAGTAAGTTTCACGTATACCTGTTTTCGCAATGTTGATAAGTCGACACGATGTCCCACCCCCCCCCCCCCCCCATCTTAACGTTTCCCTGCTATTTGCAATACTTCATTACTTCAATCCAGCCTCGATCGAGGTATTCGTGAAGGTATTATTCTGTTTGACCATCGTTTAATTCAGAGGCCAACACTATAGCAGTTAAAACGAACAGGGATAAACATACAGTAGGACACACGTCCACGCACATGCGCAGAAAGTTCATTCCTTCTGATCGGTCGTTTGGGTTAATTCTTAACCTATTTCCACCACTCAAGATCTAATGACTTTTTATCTCCCTTACTATGGCCAAAAATAATATATACAAAAAAAAAAAGCAAAAAGAACCAAAGATTTATATAAACTACATCGAATTGTAACAGTCACATTTACATATGTTATGAAAAAAGACATAACTAAAGCAATATCTCATTAACCAACTTGGTCAAGTCTACGATAAATGGGAAATGAAAATCTTATAAATATTCAAGAATATTTGTTGCCAATTTCTTAATGAGCTTAGTGACCTTAAAAACAGTCATTCGTCCACTTTCTAAGCGCTGCATTTTCACCTTGTCCTTAATGATATATAATGCATGCGGTTTAATGAATAACAGGTTAAAAGTGGTCGTAATATATATATATATATATATATATATATATATATATATATATATCAGAAATGAAATGATTCCTATATTTGTCTGGATACATTATTTTAACCTTGCGAAAGTAGACTATAAGCTCCTTACGTACACGATTATTTCCCAATTGTATTCTTTATTCTGATTTAAATAGAAGGATGTGATATTTCAAAACCGCTTACTATTAAGTAGCGAGAGCTCTCGACAATCTGAGTGGTTTGTAAAGTGTTTTTAAATCGAAACCGTACACTATTTAAAAAAAAAAAACTATGAAATTTAAATAATCAACTGGGCCTAACTTTCTTCATAGTGTCACAGAGGGAATTTAAATACAGGAATTCAGCGATTTTGGGCGATAGAAGTCCTTCAATTTCTCTCTCTGTATATATATAGAGAGATATAAATGTCCTTTAAATAAAACTATTTCATAAATCCTCTTCACAAAAAGTCGAGAAAGCTTCGCATCCTACAGGTCTTTAAGTGCATTTTTAGCCTAATGCGGTTAGAAGTCATAAATCCTATGTTGAAATACATACCCCAATATAGACAAAGTGGAAACGTATGCGTATAGGTCATCTATCTATCCCTATTACATATATTAAATGGGATAGGTCTACACCTTACACACAAACGTCATGATGACATACGGTTCCTTTGGTCATCTATTGGTCAATGTTAAGTATGTTTACTCATGTTCAAATCTTCAAGGACGATTGTAAACATTGTTGACGCAAAACTCAATACCATCTTTAGGTCATGTTAATAACTTTTCGATCGTTTTTGTTGTTGTTGTTGTTGTAGATTTAGCATTTTCAAGACCATCCCCATTAAATTAAACAAACACTGGAATAGATAAAGAAAAAACTTGAACGATTGAAGAATTTGTGGCTTAATGATACTCTTAGTAAGATTTGCTCAAATCCCCGACTTTGTCTGTGAAGAAATGTTATGATCTTTCCTAAATGAAATAAGACTTTTCGTTTATGTTTTGGGAAGTTGTAAAATCATTTCTTTAAGAAAGAACAATGATAACGTTAATGATAAGGATGAATTTCCTTTCAGAATGGAATGCACCCAGATTACACACAAAACAAGAAAACTATCTGCTATTATTTATAATAATAATAATTAGCTCACCGTATATTACTGACGTTCTCATTAAGAAAAACAAAGCATCGTATATGCGCCCTCCCCCCCCGCCCCCTTTTTGTTTGTTTTGTTGTTTTAAAACTTATTTTAACGTATTTCATGCAAGACGACATAGATCGAGCGAAATCTGTAAATGACTGGCCTTATGAAAATAAATGGCCGCTTCTCTTTCAATATATCTATCACGTGGCTGGTTTTCTGTTGATCCACACATGGTACGTCAGGGCTACGGTTGGTTATCCCTTCCACCGGCCTATATAGACATCTATTACAAACTATACTCGTCGGGCACGTCATAAAAGAAGTTACTTTCGAGAAAGTTGGAAAGTCAATAATGTACGACATTGTTTTGTTTTTTTTTCTCTTCTTAATACCGACTCCTCCTTTTTTTTGTTATGTTTAGTTGTGATGAGAATGGACTCGCCACAATGACGATGGTAGAAACATTCACCATGCATTGCATTGAGTTGTTTTGATTTGATACAAGGTTAATATTATCAGATTGGGGCTTACCTTCCTGGTTGTTTCTCAGACCCGTGTAGGACAGTCATGGTTTAGTGCAATCGAGGATTTACCAAACCTGTCAGTGTCGAACAGAAGATGTTGCAGCTGCATATTCTCATGACAAAGGCGAGAGTAGCAGACAACAGACCAAGAGGTTTGGAACACAAGACAGAGAGGAGGGAGAGGAGGGAACAGAGAGAGAAAGAGAAAGAGGAATAAGAACACGTTTGTGGTAATGGTCGCTTCAGTGAGGTTTACACTGAGTTATTAATGAAACTTGGTCTTGGTCTATTTTCCACCGAATTCCAGCAATAACTGCGATGTATCACAGAATTAGCTTCTATTTTTTTTTTGTTTTTTTTTTGTTGCATATGACTCATGATGTGTAATTACGTTAAATGTCAGATATATACATCACAAAAACGAGATAAAAACAAAACAAAACATTATCAATCATTATGTGTCTATGTGATGTGGTAGAGATAACAGCCATGGACAAACGTCAAAGAAAAGAGTCCATTTGGGAGATTTCACAAATGTTAGTATTATTATTAGTGTAGCAGAGTTATTTCATAAAATAACGATTTGTGGAGGGAAATTTATATTTCAATATTTTGGGAAAAATATTTGTATGTGTTTTACCTAAATAATATGGCAAGTCTGAATAATGGGTAGCCTTCTATATGGAACAATGAAACTAAAAAAAAAACAGAAAATAATAGGAAGAAACCTGATCTTGAACAAAAGGATTAATGGACACTACAGTTCATTTCACAAATACCTATATTCTGGTTCAAAAATCCCCTCTTAAACATGTACGTGGGCAAGCCGGATTCAGATTTCATTTCAAATATCCTTTTAGGCAGCTATTTTTTGTATCCCTTTCTTTTATTTTTTGCATTATTCGTAGTGTTTTCAATATTTCAGTTGTGTTCAAAGTTTAACAAACTCTTTGTTATCATTAAAGACTTTTCTTCCGCGTTGTAGTAATTAAACAGTCCTCAATGTGTGGTAAAGAACTTGAAATATCAGAAACCTTGTTAGAAAGTCCTTTCATTTGAAAACTCTTTTAGCAAGTTAACATGTAAGGGCCAAAAACTGATGATCTTTTAAATGAATAATAAAAACGGTTTACTTTTAAAAGCGCGTCCATACTAACTTACGACAGGACTATACACAGGGAAACAAATAGTGCATCGCAGTATGGTATACCAAAATTCAGTGAAGACTCCTTAAGCCTGAAAAGTTTGACATCAAGAACTTTATCATAAATATATCAATATCACGAATACAGACAGTATTCCAAAATTGTAGGTAAAAAGTCCTCGAAAGTGTTTTAAACATCTTCTAACTTTGTGATCAGTTTAGTATCTAGAAGATATTTGTGTCAATTTGTGATCAGTGTACAATATTGTATGTGTGATGTGTGTGTGTGTGTTGATACTGTAGATATATAGGTTACCAAAACAAGTGACCAATGCAAACACCCAATGCATCACAATTTAATCAATGGACTGTGATTCATTCTGTAGTTGAGTTTTATTGTTTTAGGATATACGTCTCAAATGGCGTTCCATACCGTTGACTGTACATCTATGATTTACAACGTTAACTATATAAAAGATTAGAGATTGTTTCTACAGCAAGAGGCCAACTACAGTGTGTTAATACTACAAACCTCCCTATCATTCATTCCCTATAGACCGCTACTATAGCTCTTACCACTAGAGTCTCCATCTCAAATGAGGTTTTCATTAAAGAAAAGAAATACAAAACAAAGGATAAATGTAATTGGGCGGACCAGGGAGACTGATTGAAAAGTGGGCCCACACAGAGAAGTAAATTCCCGCCAACACTTTCACCTGTAATTGTTGGAAGATTTAAAGGAACGTTTGGAGTTTTACCACTGACGCTGGATTGCAGCAAGTGCCGGTTTTCAACAACGTCATTTGGTGAAAACAAGCAAACGGACTTGCAAAAGTATAAATGGCGTTTCAAATAAAAATTGGACTATTAAAAAGTTACAAGAAACGAAACGAAATCTTCTGACTTATTTTACATAAACAGATGATTCATTGTTGACGATTTTAAGTTATGTTTTGTTGCTAAGGATTATGTTTGTCCGGTTTATAAGTACTGTCTAATTTTCCACACAATGTCTTCATTCTTAAAACTTACATATGATGCAAAAACTCACTTGTAATTGGTGTCAACAACAACGAAAAGCACTGTATCACACAAAGTTAAACCATTTCTTGAAAGTTTCAGAATATCAAGACAAATTGTTTTTGCAATAACTATTTTTTTTATATTATTTATAGATGGTTTGACTTTCAACATTAAACGTTACGTAGCAAACACAATATTTCCCTAATAATTTCACCAACTGAAAGACTAAACTTGACTTCAGAATTTTCTAATCTTGACAACTGGGAATTAAATGAAATATGTATGGATAAAAATGGATTAAAAGTCAACGATAATTGAGCGCACGATCTCAATCAAAAATGAAAGCCGGCTGTTATGTAAGGGACGAAATTAGACCATTTCAACTATGTAAACATATTTAAACTGTCCACACGTTTGAGCTGGTGAAAGTGGATATACATAACCGATGACGTTCGAAGGGTTAGGTCTTTCGCCAACCTATATATGTATTTTCCTTTTGATTTTGTTCTTTATATAAAGAGTAGTTTGGCGTCAGTAGTTGGTGCTGCCAATGGTGCTGATAATGGTGCTTCTGCTCGCACTGATGCCGGTAGTTCTGCAGCTGGTGTGGCTACTAGTGCTCTTCCTGTTGGTGGTGCTGGTGGTGCTGGTGTTACTGGTGCTATAGTGTTGCTAGTACTGGTGTTGATGGTTGTGTTGCTGGTGCTGCATTGATCTATATTTGCAACAAGTTGTTCAGAAGAAAGTGAAGACCCCTTAAACTTCAACATTCAAATTTAATTTGTCCAAATTTGATCAAGTCTTATTTCTGTCTACCGTAAATATGGGGTGGTATTGCTGTAGAATTTATAATTTCAACCAAAATCATCTTAAGTACTTATGAATAAAAGTTTTAACACTAAAAACCTTCTATGTTTTTAAATGTTTTGATATCAGAATTAAATCATTACATACTTCTTCATGAACCGTCATTGACGCAAAAATTTGTTTCAAATGATAGTATGTACATATTCACCATACACTCCTCATATCCAATGGTTTCTTGATACACTAAAATCTAAACACCAGGATTGTTCTATGAGATGCATGGAGAGAAAATTGGTTCACCAACGCAGACAGCTATAAAAGGAAAACAAAGTTTTGTAACATATATAGGATATGCATATATCACATCTTTTGTTAACCTTTCTTGATGTTAAAGTTTTAAGACTTGAACAAGTTTCAAATATTAATGTTGCTCATTATTTCCTTTCTCATAAACTTGTTTACTTTCTTTTGTAGAGTTTGTCAATTTTGGCCTTAAAAATAAAGTTAACAATAACGAAAAGGTCTTCCTTACTTATACTGACAATAAAAACAGTAACAACAATGCGTTGTAAGTGAGAACAAAATAAGAGAAAAACAAGACAACAGACAAACAAACCGAAAAAGAAATACAATAGTAAAAAAAATCTCGGTCTGGTCTCACTATGACATCTCACAATGCACCAAGCGACAGTCCCCAGACATGACATTTATGTCTCAATGTATTGCAATCGGAAGCCAGAATGTTGCTTCGAAGAACTCTTCATGGTTATGGCTATGCCTGGATTTACGTCTCTGTTAGGACTATTAAGAGAAAAAAACATGCATGTTGTGAACATTTTAAGCAGCATTTTGGGTTGAATATGTGGCAATCTGTTATTATGATATATATAGGCCTATATATATATATATATATATAGGCCTATATATATATACATATATATAGGCCTATATATATATATATTATATATATATATATATATATATCAATATATATATAACATATTATATAAATAAATATAAATATAAATAATATATCAATATATATATATATATATATATATCAATATATATATAACATATTATATAAATAAATATAAATAATATACAAATATATATATATATATATATATATATATATGCCAATATATATATAACATATTATATAAATAAATATAAATATAAATAATATACAAATATATATATATATATTATATGTGAACATGTAACATCACATACCAAAGACAAATAAAAAAAATCCGATCCACATTTTTATTTCAAATCATTTACACGGTGTACATATTTCTTTATAGCTGCATGGCTCATCCGTTAAAATGAATAATTGCACACCACTTCTTTACTTCATACATGATCCAGTTATACCAAAGAAATCTTGAAGAAAATAACATTTTTTTTCAAGTGTGCTATGAATACCTCCAATTCATGTAACCCAGACGCGTTGCTACTCGACTAAGTTGCCTTTTTTTGTTTTATCACTGTGTATAGGGTTAAGGTGTTGCTGTCTGTTAATTACCATTGCTCCTTGGGAACAATGAGAACTGTCAATAATCGCTCTGATGACATTGATCAACCGGCCTCAACGTTTTTTTTTTTCTTTTTTTCAAAAACAAAAGAAAGAAGGCGTGGTCGTAAATCTTATTCTTAGTCAATTGTCAGTTGCCCCCTAAATGTAAAGTTATTGGGGGAAATCTATTGGCCGTTTTCAAAAAGTACCTTGGCATAAATCATGTGCATCTTCAAATTAACACTTCAGTTTCCACGCACTTCTCGCCCAACTAACCAAGGTAATCCATTCGATACCGGTAGGTGTTTGGGAACACACAAGCAGTCGGCACACGCCTGTTGTGAACTACGTATCAATCCGACCGCTATCATTGGACAAAAGGTGTCATGTGACGCCTTAGTGTAAGATTGATATCAGTTGGCTTCAACTAATTGTTACGCTTCTTGGTTTGGAATTTGAATAGGAGAGACGATTTTGGGGGAAAGAGGCAAAATACGAGTTTTGATAGCAATTTGGGCTTGTTTTTGTGACCAAGTGACCAGTATTGACACGTAGTGACGAAAGAGGGGATAAAAGAAGGAAAAAAAAAGCACAGCTGGGGTTTCGCGATATTCTTTTGGGATATCTAAAAAAACTTAGAGAGAGAAAAAAAAAAGTCGCCATTATGACCTCCTACTACGCGCAATCAGTGACCACTGCCGAATTCCCTTTGTCCGGAGGAGCCAGCTCAAATTACAGTCACCCGCAACAGCACCGTGGCATGTCCCGGTTCCGCCCTGCTACACCCTGTTACGCAGGAGTAGAGTTAGAGGACAACAGCCATCAACCCCGCCAGGCATCACCCTTTCGTGCTGCTTCGGTGTCCAACCCAAATAGCGAGGGTGGTAGTAGTCTGTTTCAATATTCCGAGTACCCCGAGCATACTGGCTCCCCTCCTATGCAAACTAACGGTTATTACCATCAGGTCGAATTGAACCGAATGTCAAATGTAGGGCCCGAGGGACAGTTACTGATGGACCCGACACGCAGCAGCATGGACCAAACTTTGCAACAACAGTGTTCATATACGAATAACCAGCAAGTCTCCACTAAATGTTACAAGTACAGTGCGGGGCAACAGGGAGGAGGTACCACCATGGGGTACGGTCGCGAGGCAGCGATGCTACAGAGGGCCATGGTCCCGTCGAATGGAGCCACGGGTAATGTCTCTGTCGACTGTTTGACCATGAAAAGCCAACATTCATCCAACCGACCAGAACAGATTTATCCATGGATGCGACGAATTCACGCTAATACAGGTAGGTTGATCAAAAATTTTAAATGTCTAATATATCATAACTTTTCTCCTCTATTTTGCTAGCTACAAAAAGTAAAAAATATTGTAAAGCGCTGACCGATGGCTGATGAAGTGTGTGTCCATAAATGTTGTTTATAAAAGGGTAGATGAAATCTGATTACTGTAGATTTAATTTGTACCTAAAATATATGAAGTTATCCCTTCTTTATGAAAAATAAGGGTACCGAGAAATGTACTATAACTTAAAACCAAATCATTTCGTTTTAGATCTTAACAAACGTAACAGCAAATAACAATAACAAATAAAAAATAATAAATATTAGTTTGGGAATCATGAATTAATTTACCCCTCCAATAATTTATTAAAAGCGTATAGCTAAAACAAATCAATTTTACCAGAAAACAAAACAACACAAAACATTTTAAACATACATTAGAAGTTGTTCTTGGCGTTTTATTTGTTTAAAACAAATAATCTGCTTATTTCGTTAAATATTATTAATTGTGGAAAGTCTTTTTATTTGTTTTTGGTTGTTTCTCGTCGATAAAAAAGAAACCCCAGCAAGACAATAATTGACTAATAAATCAGTATTTTCCAGTTCTCTTGGATGTAATGAAGCGAAAACCAAATCCCTATGTGTGACGCTCTAATGACTCTTTTTTATTACGTCATGATCATCAAATTGATATAACGATGGTACTTCAACGGAATTGGCACGAAAGGGCTATCATTTTGGTAAACAATTAAATTCATCAATTTATTATCATTATTTCGTGTCAAATTTGCTGTTTTGTTTTTGCAAACAGATGGTTCCAGACCATGTATACTACATACATTTAGTATAAATCAGTACCGTGGTTATGTTACTATAGCAATGAAATGTATGCTATTTTCACTGGTATCGCTTGATAGAAGGACAAAAGTGTCATGTTTTTACAACTCACATAACTTTCTTCGAATTGTCAGACAAAATGTTATTGGTATTTTTGTTTTTAAATTTGTAAACTTTAATCCTGTAATTTAGTTATCTAACATTGATTTTTTTTTTACGTTGAATTTCTTAATTGTCAATGTTTTTACCCACAGTCGATTTCTAATATCCATTGAGTTTTTTTTTCCCCAAAAAATATTGTTTAACTTGTTTGCATGGTTTGTGATAAGATTGATAGTCTTTTATCTTTATAAATTGCGGTCTGTTAATATTTACAGTGACCAATTGTTTACTATAAATATATGTATGATTCTAATCTTTACACACTAAAACGAAAGAAGTAAACAAAATTAAGAGAAAATGTATTTCTCCTTTCTCTGGTTTTGAAAAAAAATATATAAGAAGCATAAAAGAGAAGTGGGAAGAAGTAATCAAGTTGTAGTAACCAAGATAAAATTATCCAAATATTCTTCTTTTTTTAAACAAATAAACATGCTGTAGGTTTTTGGCCCATTGATTCAGTAACCGTTTATGTTAGGGATAAAATAAGACAAAGTTAAGTTTGTTTTGAAATATTAACCTAGATAATTATCTCTATAGAAGAAGAGTTATTCGCGAATTTTCCTCAAAATGTGACTAATAGTTGCAAAGTGATCCAATAATCCATGGATTTCTGTGGATTTCAGATTTGTGAGAAAAAAAATCTAGTTTTTTGTCTTCTGAAATTGACTTTCATACTGTCAGTTACATATGTAAGGAACAACACTACATATTGCTTCATTCGATAATTTCTCATCTTTTTTATTTATTATTTTTATTTTATAAAATATTTTATTTCTTTCGTATCTTTTTTTTCCTTTAAGAATTCAGACCGTTTTCTCTATCTACAAGTTTTGAAATACAAGAAACCATAAATAATAACTTAAAAACAAAGGGGTGTAAAACGTTCAATTAATCCCTTCGCGTAGTAGTTAATTTTGATCGTTCTCGATCTACCAAAGCCAGCATTTTATTTTTACTCTTTTACTCTCCTACTTCAATTCTGTATCGGGGAGACAACAAGTTTTGCTACCATGTAGCTTGGCTTCATCGGAATCGATAATGCCCCGAGGCGACATATCGCCACTAAGAGCTTGACGGTTTGCTCAAAGAAAAATCCTGTTATGAAGTTGTGATTTTATGTTATATAGTTGAGGACGATAGAAAGACAAAAAAATGAAACATGTTGGCATTTCAGAGAATATCATAAAAGGAGGTTGCGCCAAATCTAAGGAATTAATAGATAAACAGTTAAAAAACTGTGATAAAAGAAAGATTAAAAAAACAAGGAATCAACTTTCAATATTGAGACGCTTCAGGTCATTTTGGATGATAGAAAAAAAAAGTCAAAGACACTCTCGTTTTAAGGCGTAAATAAATATTTAATTGGAACTACTTTGAACAATAAAAGAGCAGTTTAAATAGTTCCTAACAGCACTTAGAACAAAAATTAATAAGTTCTCGTTATAATAAAGCCGTATTTGAAAAGCGACCAGACGAATACACACACATCGAATCTTGTCAAGTTATCGCGGGTATTATCTGAAACATAAAAGTTATCTCTGTGTCTCACTCTCTGTTATCAAAAAAATAGCGATAAGATTATCAGTTACATGAAATAAAAACTCTTACTTCTTATCTAAGGGTGTAAGGCTTCAAGAAAATTGTCTTAGTAGGAAGTAATATTTGTCTATTTGAAAGTTTTAATGAACTTAGGAAGTATTTGGAAGCGTTAACATCGGAGAGACTGACAATATATATCCATGGATGTTTAGTATTGTAAATCAGCGAATTCGGCATGAGAGGGGGGGGGGGGGGGCGGGGAGGGTTGGAGGTTAGGAAGTAGTTAAAAAGGAAGTCACTTCAAGAAGCGATCAAGATTTAACTTGAAAAATAAGAAGAAAAAACTCCTTTCGTGAATCACGATCAAGTAGACAGGGGTAATATTCTTTCGGTTACCTGTTGGTATTGTGCTTAGATTTCTACATATTGTATAAATATACTAGTATTTATCAAATAAAAATATCTTTGATGTAATTTGTATTTGAGAAATATTCAAATTTAACAAAATTGTTTTTAATGCATATATTAAAATATAAAAGGACAAAATATGTATGGATG
The DNA here is from genome assembly GCF_037975245.1 of Apostichopus japonicus. NCBI lineage: Eukaryota > Metazoa > Echinodermata > Holothuroidea > Aspidochirotida > Stichopodidae > Apostichopus > Apostichopus japonicus. Next base: position 6,348,029 of record NC_092564.1, on the reverse strand, counting down.
TTGCACTGACGTGTCGGTTATCAATGTTGTTGACTGCGTTGGATGTCGTCATTTAGATCTGAAAATAATATAACATTTTCAACTTTTACTAAATAAACCCCAAGTCGTAAAATATTGTTGCTATGTTCTTAGGATAATAAAATCTTCATTGGTAACGTAAAAGATATGCAATTAAAGTGAAATACGTTCCTGTTGCAATATAAGCATTTAAGTGTGATAGTTCCCCCCCCCCATTCTCAGCACACCCCCTACCCATGCTTCACCATGCCCCATGTATAAATGTCTTTTGGAGCGAAACATATTATAATGGTGTCAAAAATTGTCTTCCAAGCATGACACATTAAGAAACGAAAATATAAGAATATTCCTGTTTTTTTCGGGATAAATTGGGAGTTTTATCAACTTGGTATGATAGTGTCCTAGTGTACAAGAATCGTTTAAAAAAAGTTAATGGCTTGTATAGGTCAAAAGTAGCATATTTGAGTATAATATTATCATGAAAAGACAGAGTTTTTTATCTACTCAAAAAGTATATTTTAAAACGATGAACACAAAGATAATTTTTGCAATTTTTTATTCTTTTTTGGGAGACTTTGTACCTGGTCAGTTGATTATGTCATTTTAAATTTTGATTATAAAACAATTATATGAAATGTACACGGAAATTGCACTATATTTAACTCTTGTGAACCATGTTTCTATTGAATATCTATGATTGTTTTATGATATTATGATGTTAAAGCTCAGTTTAAAATGGTTTGTTTCCAGCAAAATTGCATGGTTTTCGGTACAAAAAAATGAGGTATTTAATTATTCGATTTTACACAATTTTACACAAACCGTTAATATATTTTATATAAAAAAATGTTAGAGTATTATTCTTCGATACAAATAACATCAAATAATGGAAGAAAAAAACGAGTCAATGATGTTTTGGTTTAACATTTCAGTACATATTTCATAAATTCGAAAAACATTTACATATTTGCATTATTACCCAAACTGTAGCGACTCTCTTCTGCCTATTGTTTCTGCTCAATTGAGCATCGTATTTGCTTTCAATTCTTGGAAGTTCTTTAATATGTATGTATGTATATATATATATATATATATATATATATATATATATATCATTTTTTTTTTAAATTACATGAGTTTTATTTCGTTGTTTTGTGGATGTAACTTAGTTATACTGCGCCCTTGCTCTAACCCACTGCAAAATACAGATTACTTAGCGTATCTTAGTTCCTATATATTCAACTTAGATCTTTGACTGTGTCATCTGGGTATTATTATATTTTATTCTGTAATTAAAAGTGAAAGAACAAATGAATCATGGGAACAATACATACAGAAAGTAAATACAAAAATTGTTGGTGAAAGAGAAAGGGGGCAGGGGGATTGGGGGATGCGTAATAAAGTTCTATTCCTCTTAGTGAAATTTCTAGTCAGAGTTATCGATCCTCTCGGTTAACCGGCTACTCTAGTAGTCAGAGCTATCGTTCCTATCGGTTAATCGGTTAATGTAGTAGTACCCAATCTCGATTGATTTCTCGCGGCGTTCCATAAAAGTTAGAAAATTAGAAAATAAATATTGTAACGTCCAGTACAGTGCGCTCACTTCTTCAGCTGTTATGTTGTTTCGATTACCTATATACAGAGTGCCATCATTTGAAGTGAATACACATATTACTTCAAGTGAGAGCTGTTGTGTAATCGCTTATAGTTATTTTGTAACGATTAATCGATTACACCTATTAGAATAAATTCTTGGTTATAAAAGGTCTATCTTTTGTCCTTTAATCGTTCTCTAATTATTGGCATCGTGGCAACATTCCAACCAAAATGTGTTTTGTTTTTCTGGGGAATTCAAGAAAACCGAAAATGTATTCCTCGATTATTCGTATAATATGACCTTTTGTAAAACTATATGTATATATAATATATATAGATATATAGTGAAATCAGCATCATGACCTTTCAGGTCACTCTCTTAATTCCCCAAAAAACAAAACAATAAAAAACAGATGAGAGTCACTACGAATGGTTTGAGAATGTCGAATGATTAATCTTAAGAGAGATAAATACCATCCTTCGCTAACCAGGAGAGATGATATAGTCGTAGCTTTGAAATCGAACAAAGTAAGAACAAACGTTTTAGTGGTTTCAGTGAAGTTGCAGCCGAGTCAATCTATTAATACGAGTGGAACTCATATGGTCATAAAGCGAAAGGCATCGTTGCTGAAAATGTCATTCAAAATGTTTAATTTCTCACCATTTGTAAGCAGTCGATTAAGCTAATCTGGAATGTCATTAGAAAGAGCATTAATATGTCCCACTAGACTCTTACCCCCCCCCCCCTTCCTTCACTCTATCACCTGATGTTTCCCTCCTGAATTTGTACATATTTGTCACTATAAATTGAACACAGTATAGCACGTCTTTATATCATTGTTGTGTATTGATTTTTTTGGTTTCTTAGTTTTCTGTTTTTATTACAAATCTGCATTACATATATACATATATATATATATATATATATATATATATATATATATATATATATATATATATATATATATATACTACTTTTAGCTAGAAACACACATGTATAAAAGTTGTGTTATGACAGAAAAAGAAAAAAAACGCTATCGTTATATAAGTTATTTTACTTTGCTGTTCCATCTGAAATGTATAATTCATGTATAAACTGTTAACACTTATCAATCAAAACCCAAAATTTGCAAATTTTCGCGTTTTAACGACTTATAGATTTACACATATCCTTCTTCGTGCGTCTATCAAAGAGAAGAAGAAGAAAAAAAGGGGTCCATAGCGCCCTAATTTTCTGTTTCACTTTTAAGACCATCAGCAAAAACCCAAAATTGACACCGACGAGTGCTGTAATTTTTTTTTTCTCCTAGCCGCCACCACCAAAGTTAAGCAATTTGCACGTTTAATGCAAAATAACCACACACCAAAAAGGGTTGAAAGTAGGGAAAAAAAGTGATTTTAATATGCAAATCCCTCTAACAAGCGGATTACACATTAAGATTTCCTTGCTCGGGTAATCCTTGAATTAACTCGCTAGAACATTAACGTGCCTACAATTGTTTCTCATGGAGAGTGCTTTTCGTATTCGTAAATACATTTGCATTTGCATAATCAACAAGGTCATATTCTGCGTTGTTTAAGTTCAATAACTGTTTGTTTTTCTTTATATTCCTTTGTAGAAAAAAAAACAGGTTTTGTAAACTCTTTTGTTACTCGCTTCGTTCAGTCTTGTTTAGTTATGTGCATTTGATCCAAGGTGAACACTTACTTATTTGAATACAAAATAACAACCGACGGAGTTTTTAAAAAAATATATATATTGGGGGGGGGGGGTTGGTTATAAAATAAATGTGAAGTACTGATAGCTATTAACGATCAAAATGTCTTCATGATCACCGTCTAGTCACTATTGTTGTGTTTCATTACTATATAGAAATATATCCCAAATATTAAAAAAGAATAAAAGGGATTGTTATTGGAATTTCACCGATCTATGAATGAACTAGAAAAAAATCGCGTATCGTAAACAGTGAGTGAGAATGGATGGGGTGGGGAGGGATGTGTGGGGATCGTAAACAGTGAGTGAGAATGGAGGGGGTGGGAGGAGGGGGGTGGGGGTCAAAATGCATTATGAAACGCTAAAGTAGGTTTTGTTCTCATTTTATACATGGTCTACCATGTACTTCAAACATGCATTTCTTTGGCCCTAAAGTCGAACAATAATGTCAAATGGTTCCATGATTTTTCTTTTTATTTATTTACAAAAGATAAAAACATTGTAGTTTATCAAATGTTAGTAATTCCGATAGGTTTTTCGCAGAATTATATATTTCTAGATGCCATGTATAAACGTAACTGTTCCGGCAGAAATAACATGCTTTTGTAGTTTCCTACACTACAATGCTAACAGTCTTTTTCTTACAAGTATAGTAAATGATTGAAAAAATATATATATTTCCCTTTGGTTGTAGCCGACAATATTTTCACCCGTAAGATATGTTTTTTTTTAAGGGACAGTTGTTGTTACTATTATTTTAGGGACAATAACCGTGAGGGGTAGCGCTCAATAATAATTTGTTGGAGTTTATTTGATCCCGTTTAAGAGCTTTCATTTCAGACAATATTGACTGAAGTTTTAACATAGTTACTATCAAAATATGAAAATAATACTCCTTGTATCTTGACGCTGTAACTGGGGCTATATATCTGGTGATCACATATACTGAGTGTCCGAATAATACGAGTGGTACTATACCACAGTAGGGTAATTAATTTGATACATTAATTCATCGCAGTTTGTCTACCAGCAACGATGGAATAAGCTTAAACAAAATAAAACGTTTTGCCAATGAAATGAAAAAAATAATTATTAGACCTTCAGTTATGGGATGCGGTAAAATTGGTATAAAATACATACATAGTTAGTCGCACTCAAAAGGTTAACAAACAGACGCAAAATTCGGCTTTAAAGTAATGAAGTCAAAATAATATGTTACAGATATATTATACACAAACATTTCCGAATATACTAGAATATAGAGAGATCTCTTGAATATGAAGTGCTAACCATACAGATCGTAGGAAAGTTGTGTTTTAAGCCTTCCCCCCACCCCACCCCCTCCCAAACAAAATCATATATTTTGGGTTATTGTTGTTGCCATGCAGCGGCAGTGAAGGACGAATGACTCAGGAAGAATTCTCAGAAATGTTGTAGATATGGTTTTCATTTTATACATTTGAAGAAACTATATAAAGCTTGCCCTAGTTGTGTTAGAATTCCCGCTGCGTTGAAAGAGACGCAATAAAATTAAGACTCTGTCCAGCCCTATTTGTAGTAGGAGTTTGTCTTTGTTTATTCACGGATTTAATGTTCCATGATAACAAACAAGTGTTGAATTATCAAAAAAAGATATGCAAACTAGTCTTCCTCGTATCGGGACGAAATATTAGTTTTCATGACATTTTTTTTTATATGAATGAGGCTTGTCTTTCCTGAAAACTACCTTGTCTGATACACTAAACATTACTTCTCGTTACGCCAGATTTTCTAAGAATCTATTTATCTATCATAGAATATTATACTATGTTACCTAAGTTGTGGTGTTGTTCGAAACCAAAACATTTCATTTTATACACATGGATAATTTAGTTTGTCAATTTCTACTTTCTCTTACACGTTTGTCTGGAATTCTGTTGAAACTGTCATCATAATACTACAGTAAATAATATATCTTATCATTAATGAATATACTTGAATATAGTTATACCATAGTAAGATAAATCGATCACTGACATACGCATTAACACTACAGTCATAGTACATATCCGTATAGTGTATAACTCATCGATTCCGTATATACTATAGTTTATATAGTTTTAATACTACGATTGACGACGATACTACAGTTATTGTACAGTAACATTTTACGTAACACTATATACATAGAAATAACACAGTAAATACTTTATTTACAATACAGTAACACTTCGTACAGTAATATGGTACTTCATTGTACAATACAATGATATTGTTGTCACTAATTACACTACTGTGAAAGGATACAAAGACTCGTGTTAATATTAGTGGTTACAAATACTTCTTAACATTTATATTAACTTGTAAATCCTTATCAGTCATAGATTTATATGTAAATTTGTAACATGACTTGTGAGTTTAAGTTCCCTAAACTTGCGACTTTAAGGGAGGACCGGCATGGCTATACGTGATCCTGATTTTATTTGTATTCATTTTATTTGTTTCCTCATATTTTTCAAAAAGTCTTTTGATAAAGACTACTTCATCATCATGGCGTCGATTGTTGTCTTGAAAAAAACGACCATCCTAAAAATGAGTGTATTTAGAAACAAAAGTCGTCTAAAGATATGAGCAATGTAAATATTCATTCATCTCATTTGTATTTAAATGTACCGGTATAATAATTAATAAGTAGAGAAGTCGGAGCAATATTACAATCCAAACATGGTTTTTTTTTCAATAAGTTAATTAGCCAAATTTAGTTTAAATAGTTATTCGAATTCGTTTGCTTTTTAAATCACAACTCACATTAGTACACCATGAAAACGAATTTCGCGGTATTCAATAGTGACCATACACACACACAAATCGTAACCAAAACGGCCAGAAAGTTTTTCCATCAGTTGTGCTATATATATATTTTTTCGTTTCACTTTTTCCAGTAATTCTTTTGACCTACTGTACTTTTCTATTTAAACGATGTGCACTTCAAAACGGTTACTCTTAATCATATTATAAGAAAACCAGAGCTTTACACCAACAACGAAAAAAGAAGAAGAAGAAGAAGAAATAATCAAAATGTATTTTATATCTGTTCCAAGTCTTGAAATTATGCAGACATTATAACGCAACGACTCAACAGAGCACAGATAAAGGCTGAGAGAGGATGTTAAAATCCAGAACACCAGAAACGATCGTTATTGTTGTATACATGTTAACTTAATGGGCACTTAAAGAAAGCAAAATGACCATGTGATCTGGAATCTATTGTCTGTTATTATCATTTGTTTTGTAAAGTGCATCATTACTGTCAGCTTAACGTAGAGGCCTTCCACAGCGAACTAATCGTTCGAGAATTGCTGGAGAATTTATTCTACGATGTAAATACACGGAGGCCAAGTACTCAGTTACCGTTTAAAAAAAGAAGAAAATGACTAACTTCGTCCGTATCCTTTATATACACTCTTTATTCTGTTTTTTTTTTTTTAGAATAGTAAATTTTAAAACCCACGCGAGTTGAAGGGGAGAGCTAGAACTTAAGAAAAGAATGTCGTTTGTGATTCATTATTTCTGCTTGCGAGTGACAGACATTTCACGTCTTTTTAAATGCTAGTCTCGGATAACATAAATCTAGCATTTAAGTACGTCATCCGAGGAAACCAACTATTTCCACTTGTTATTTATTTGTATTCGGATTGCTCCTAAAGTCGCTATCATAAAACAAAATGTGAGAGTTAGGCTTATTTGCCTACCGTACAACGACATATATGGAAATACAATCATAAGGAGAAGTTGGACTGTTTGAAGTTAAAAAAAAAATTATATATCCATTCATGCCGATTGTTAAAAATTTTGTTCGATTACCTACCGACGTCGACACACAGACATTGGTTAACGACGATGACCATTAAAAGCTTGAATAAATTATAAATTGGCCAAGAGGTTGACCATATCATCGGTCAGTATTTTGTGACAATCTAACACATTTGTCCTTAAACTGCAGGAAGCCTTCACTCTTTCGCGGTTAGCCTCTGTATGGATCGGCGAAATATAGCTGGAATAACAATCTCATCAAACGTTATGGTTTCTCATATCTATGATTTCGTTTTTCCTTTTTCCTTGTCTCATAACATAACAACCCTCCATGTAAGAACATGTCTCTTTATCCAGTAGCATAAGCACATCGCATGCGGTATAAGCAGATCAGTGGTTGGACGTTTGGAGTGAAATGACCTTTGACATCAAGCATTTCGGCTTCTGAACAAACACCTGTTTCGGAAGTAATTTATATTCCCCAATGTAAAGTTGCTAATATATATATATATTTATATATATTGGAAGTATTTTATTTTGTCGTTTTGTAGAGTTTCAAATTGCATTCTTCTACTCCATATTATATATTATATCCAAGCTTTCATTACATATATTTGTGGCAGTTTCCTGGTCATAACAGCGAAGATAGGTAACAAAAATAACTTAAACGTGACTATATTTCGTTTAAGTGAGAGATACAGAGCCACTATATTAGTCTGCTTTCCGTGGTTTGTAGTAAACAGGCCTAGCTTTTGGCTATAACCTATAGCGATTCCCTATAGCACATGGTCCTATGGGAACGCAAACATTTCTATTAAGCCGTTTCCACCACGCATGTGTCTCTGGAGCCGTATATACCGCCTGCTTTAGGTCCGTAGTTAATATACTTAACGACAATAACATAGTGTTAACCCCCCTATATATCTGAAACATCTCTATAGTTTTAACAGATATATGTCTCATAAACAAGGCGTCTCAACCAGAGTTAAACAAAACATCTTAAGAATCGATTTGAATGGGAACTCATGAAAAGTTCAGAATTAGTTTGCATGTCATCCAGGGAATTTCTAGTATGTGTTTGTAAAACAATGCTAACCGATTAACGTTGCTACAGTGCTGGTTTAAATCCAGTATTAATATTACCACGTGTTACATCATGTTTGTAGTGTATGATTGGTATATATATTACAATCACTTTAGATGAATAAAGGACACGGGGAGGAGTGCATGGGTTCGTATGTAGTCACCGTTTCTTGATTTTTATGCATATACGGTAGATGGTCTCGGAAACAAAATATCATTATGGGTAAAGATAATTTAGTTTATTTGAAACATTGATTATTGCAAAATATGACGAAAAAATCACTGCGACGAAAATTACATTGAGCAGGAAGTTTTAAAAATGAAGTGCCATGAAGCGATGTTTCTTCCTCTGTTTAAATTAATATATGATATTATTATTTTCAAATAGCTGTTAAGTACTAGAAAGCCACCTTTAAGGATAATCAAAGTAATAGACCGGTTTATCAGTTATTTAAAGCGATTTTTCTTTTGACGTTTTTTTTTTTTTTTTTTTAAACGTATTTCGAAACAAAAGAAATCGATTAAATATCACATTAAAATGTAGTTCATTTAGCTTGGATTATCATCAAAGTTAATTTCAAATAACGAAGTGGAATTTTCCGTTTGGTGTTTTAACATGAAATGAAAATAATAATGTGTCAAAGTTCTTGTCCACGAATTGTTGACAACAATATATCCATAAAGAATTGCTCATTAACCTTTATTTTGGGCGACAAAAATCTATAGGAAGGTTGTCTTACGCTGAGAATCAATTGCATCTTTTCTTTCTCATAAAAAAATGCTCATTACATGTTTAGTTAAGTTTTGAAAATCAAATGCCAAATAAACTTGATTTTAAGGATGGAAAAGTAAAACTTTGACTAAGAGTTTTGTATATATATTTATATATATTTTTTGTAGAGTATCGAAAAACTAAATTTATAGCATCTTAATTTACTGTTAGATTATTAATGATAACCAGAAAGTTTTGACAGCACTTGTACACAACTCTGGTATAACCAACGTCACTTTAATATCAGGCAAATTAATTTAAGATTAACTGATGAAAACAATTAGAAAAGCCCAATATAAGGATTAAAAAACAAGACCGGTTTCCTCTCTAGGGATACGAAATCGGTATTTTGAGGTGAAAGCAAGAAGGAAAAAAAATAAAAACAAATGCTAATATATGATTTAGTTTACTAGATTGATGGTGAAGGGTGTTTTGATTTATGTTTATCGTTAATAATTCACTCTTGACACCTAAGGTTCAAATCTTCAAAGTGGTCAATTCTCATAAACAGACTTGCAGATTTATCATATTGTGTCATATCTTGTACAAGGATATATTTTCCCGCGGATCATATAAGTAGTAGGATCTTCTCCTCGGTGATATATAAAGTGAATTAACCTATATGTATTCACGTTTCACAATGTTAAAATGAAATGTTCATAATATCGGTATAGGCTTAGAGATATCAACGTAATACATATTGTTCCCTAACGCCGGGTAAGTTGCAGGATATATATATAGGTAATGTCAGAAATAGTCAAAATCTAACGCACTTTTCTTTGACATACTTCTGTGTGAAATTCTCTATACGTAGTTAAAGAGTAAATATGTAAGAACGGTGCGTCTGAAAATGAAGGCGGGAAGTAATGAATATTTCCGCAATGGCGGTAGAACTTGAAAAAAGAAGTTTAAAGTGTGAAACGTACAAACGAAACATTTTAGAATCTAAATTTGACTTTTTGAGGTATCGGTATATGTATCATTTTCACAAGTGTGCAATCCCTTTTTTTGACTTGCCTTCTTTAGAAATGGTATTCATATGCTGTATTATAAACATTAACGACGAAAATACTTCCACAACTGTTTTGAAAATTTATGTCTGTTCGTTTGTTTTGATCGATTTTTGTCGCAAATATAGAATTAAATAGCAGCCAATAAATTAGTTAGCTTTGAGCTGTAACTGCATCTAGGTTATGCCATGCACGTGTTATGTAGGTGCTATGGCCGAGTGGATAAAGGTGGTGGCATTTGAAGCAATGAGGCTTAGCAATCGGGAGGTTCCGGGTTTCGATACCCGGTCGGGTCATATTAATGTGGGTTTTTCATCCAAGAGCAATCTACGGATTTCCCATCTTAAAAGTCTTTCTAAATTGAAAGATTTCAAATTTGAGTTGAGACGTTGAACTGGAAGCCACCCGACGTGTAGTTTGTAATCCATAAGCCCTTGTGGGCTTCTTCCGCATTTTTGGTAGCTTAAACGTCGTAAAAATAACTGTTGTGTAAATAATTGATAATTACATTTAATGAAACACAACATTTCTGACTTTGTTTCTTTGAAATGTACTCTCATATTTCGACGTCAACTCTGCCATAAGAAATATTTTGGTCTTACATATTTACAGAAAATCTTGATCCTTTCGTTGAAGTTAAAAACAAAAAAACGATAGGATTTAGACAATCATTATTGACAAATAATAATGTTCTTTATACCTCAGAATGAACCTTTAATGATAACAGCTGTAACATATTAAAGCAAGTCTTACAAGATGTCACGTGGCCATAACACGATAACTGCACTGGTAATGTTATGTCCCTTCATTTATAATACCAATGCAACACCGTGGCTGTTTAATTCACAATGTACAGTGTTAAAGTTATCTACAATGGTGGCAGTATCAAGTTTGAAATTTTTAAGTTAAATTACAAAACCTTCAATAAAAGGTAGCTAATTAGTTAGTGGAAGAGCGGTATAGTGGTCGAATGAGCAAGAGGTTTATAACCGGCCTCGATAAATGAACTAGTTTTTGAAGACATAATTTAAATGTGGAGTGAACATACGTTTCTAGTTCTGTCGCTAAGATACCAATACAATATTTTTTATATGTGAACTAGCTTTTGTTACACAAAATGTAAATTGAAAGTGAACACTGGTTGTAGTTCTCTCCCTATAATATCATATATGTTGTACCGGATATTAGTGGAAATGTATCGCAAATACTCACACTGCAAAGCGTAATACAGGCTTATTTATAAAATAAAATTGTGATGCAGTGATAGGTATAGTAATGGCTTGAACGTATATTCTGATTACGGAACTAGGAATTAGATCGAAGATGTATTTTAGCACTCGAGGTTTGACATGGGGTCAGTGAACATATATGCGACTATACAAACTATACTGTATGGAGTGAAATATATATTCTTCTTCTCCAACATAGTATTTGGAGTGATTATATTCTAGCTCTTCGGCTAGCATGTGAAGTGAACATATATTTGTTTAGGTCCCCAGCTAGGATATGCAGTGAACATATATCTTTAGTCCACAGCTAGGATATGCAGTGACGTATATTTTAAGTCCCCCAGCTAGGATATGCAGTAAACATATATTTTAGGTCCCCAGACCCCATGTAGGATAAGAAGTGCCTATAGGTCCCCAGCTAGGATATGCATTGAATATTTATGTTAGGTCCCCAGCTAGGATATGCATTGAATATTTATGTTAGGTCCCCAGCTAGGATATGCAGTGAATATATATTTTAGGTCCCCAGCTAGGATATGCAGTGAACATATATTTAAGGTCCCCAGCTAGGATATGCATTGAATATTTATGTTAGGGTCCCCAGCTAGGATATGCAGTGAATATTTATGTTAGGTCCCCAGCTAGGATATGCAGTGAATATATATTTAAGGTTTCCAGCTAGGATATGCAGAGCATGATATACTTCTATATCTAGGATGTGAACCACATTTGGTTCTGGCAACAAAAAGACCATTCATATAATTGTCTTGCTGATTTTGACTGAAATTCCCTTTATTATATTTACACCAGTAAACAGCGATACGGAAATAAACTGACCAAAATATTGGACAAGATAACATTTCGATTAAAATGGTATGTTTCTAAGGTATTAAAGGTGGGCTCCAGAAAAGGATACTTAATAGGATGAACTGAGGGTTGTTAACTTAGTAATTTTAAAAATGGAACAAAACAAAAATAGGTAATATTGTTTTACCTTAGATTTATTATCAAAAACTGATTTATTCGAACTCATTTTTATGCAAACTCCTCAACCGTTAAATGTAATAAGCTGACAACAATTTAAAAAAAAATAGGTGACATCGTTCTAAAACAGGGAAATACCTGAGCTTTTCGAAATGGAAGATATTTTCCGAAACAAAAATACGCAACCGCAAACCCGTATATGGGTTTAATATTTCGGATCTTGTAAGCCCATAACTTTACAGAAACAGAAAAGAAATCTGTCAGTTTAATAAAGGACAGAAAGTAAAAGTTAAAACAATGTCAAAGTTAGCACGATTTTTTTTTTTACCAGCAATAGAAGGGCATTTCTCGTAACAAAATGGGTCATCTAAAAGCTATTCGTTCACGCTTAACTTGCGCAATAGCGTTGTTATTTTATTTATACAATATACATGTAATACAATAATAGAAATAAAATGTTAAGAAAACCAACAGAAGTGCCCTGTTTTCGTCAGACACGGTGACAGCCCTACTTCTCAAAGATACCCAAGGTTGGAGAATCACTCTCTGTGTTTTCTCTTCGAAAAAAAAATTAACAAATCTGTGAGAAAAAAAATTTGCCTTGCGCATTTTTAATATACATATATATATATATATATATATATATATATATATATATATATATATATATATATATATATATATATATATATATATATATATATATATATATATATATATATAACTTTGTTACTTTCTCCCAAAATAGGGGTAAGTTTTTAAAGTTTACAAAATTTGCCCAATGATGACGCAATCATGAACTGATTTGTAATTTGATTCTATTATGTCAGGACCGACCAGTTCAAAAGTAAATAATATCCTCCTTATTTGAAAACGGTGATATTGCATTGTTTTGAAAATTATCAACTGTGATGTTAATGAGAACGAACTTGTTGTTAATGTTTGGGGAACGAAAACATCTTAGAGTTCTAAACAAATTGTTCATTGATTTGAAATGTCTACCTGCAATTACACTCATTTTACTGTATGCAATGCCTTGTTGGAACAAAACAGTTTAACCAAAATTTGTTTAAACTAAAATGTTCGGATGTTTATCTAAACAAAGCATTGTATATTATATTATAAGATCTAACACTTAATTGTATAAAAAGTTAATATTTTTAGCCATTTTCGAAAATGTTCATCACAATCTGTTGTTCCAATTGTTGACACATTCTTCTGGAACTTACATCCGAAAGGGAATTATAGGAATACTTTATACAAAGGGTCAATTTATTGTCGCAAATTTGTGATATAATTTTTGAACATTTGAGAGCTTGCGTCCTGAAGCGGGTTACTGCAATGGGATAACGTGCATTGTTGAGTTTGTTTGTTTGTTTGTTGTCGTTGTTGTTTGTGTGTTGTTTTGATTTGGTTTATTTCTTTGATGTCAATGACATAAATTGAGGTTATTATTTTTGGGTTTTTTGTTTTGTTTCATGCATGGACACTTGTAGATGAAAATAAATTCCTCGACAGACAATCCGTGTTCTCATTTAACACCTCTTTCATCAAAAAATATTAACCAAAGTAATTTTTTCATTTCATGTTTGCAAGCTTGTGTGCACACTATGTGACTATTTCACTATGACTTGCAAAACAGATGTAGGTAAAGGTTATATATATCTAGCATCATATTTACAGAAAATAAATTGATAATTCTCAAATAATATAAGCTCCCAAAAGTTTTCTGACGTTTTCTAATCGATAACCCGTCTTACGTAAATTAACCTCAGGGGAAAAATGTTCGTTAGGGAAAAGGTGTGATTTAGGAGGAATTAAATTTAAAGTATGCATATCTGGTGACAATGCTGTTCTCTTTATATTTGGCGAACAATTGAAGACTATTTGGAAGACACATTGATGTTTGATAGATGTACATTGGCACAAATTGACCATACATATATCTATAGTTTAATCAAAAAAGTATGAATTATTCGAGTAATAAAAAATAACCTCATTTAATCACGAAACTGTAACTTTTGGTCAGATTTTACATTTTAAAACTTAAAAAAGATTTTTTTCTTATATTACCGTTTTATAGATTGATTAATACTAAAATGAAAATTGTGTCGACGACAATATTCTGGAAAGATGTGTTTGTTAGACTAATTTCCATATTCTTCTTTTGTCATATCATACCCAATAAATATAATTACATGAAAGCTAAAAATGACGGTAAATCTTTCTTATTTTGATTTTTTTTATATCTTAATATGTTGTTTTTATCTTTCGCGAAGATAACGTAAAAACCATATGAGAGTTAACGAACCAAAATTATTCTTTGGGAGATATATACAGCAAGGTTTTCTCCTTAGTTAACCTTGCTGTATAAGAGCTGAAAAAATGAATAACAAAAATTCATGAAATGTCGTTATTAGGTTTTCGAAACGTAAAATCATTTGTGTGTAATGGCATAACTTTTTATTTATGTAGCCTCAGCTAATAACTAAATACACCTTGTACAGTGAAAACGTTAGTATAAAATACATCCATTTTCTACACTGAACTGAATTTACTGAAATATATAAGAAAATATAGCCACGTTTTAAATCCTATGGAAGAAATGGACACTGTTCAAGTGGAGTTTACTAATGTTATCTATGAAATTAAGCCCACCTTTCTCAAAACTCATTCTTTTATGGACCACTACAACCGCCAAAATCATACGCCTCAACCCTGAGACTCATTTTCCCTGGGGCCAAATGAAGGGTCTGTCACCGCCAACGAAATACCCTACCCTTTGGAATTATTCCTGTAGGAATGTTAGTGTATTTCCCAATTAAATCCGAATTTTGTGTTAATTAAATCAAATTCCATTCATGGGATATCATGGGGTATAGAAGTACCACCAATCATCACACGTCATCTCCACTCTCCAATCATAATGGGATTGCCTATGTTCTTAACTTTCCTTTATAATCTTTATGATATATTTACTTCTTTTCTTGGTTCATATTGATGATGAGAATTAACGATTCTGTGACCTTATTGATATCTTTTTTTAAATGTGGCTTTTTTTTTAACAATTATAGCCACTTTTACGCTGATCTCTCTTTCGTTTTGAAGTGGCCATATCAACCCCATCCATACACTTTGGTAACTTTGGTTTGCCTCTTCATGCGCGAAATAAATTGAACAGCGCCCTCCATTCGTTGAACTCTCTTTGAGCGGCCGTTGACAATGGGTTTGAAATCTTATTCTTTGGATGACAGAGGCACGAGTTTTCTTATATTGCCTAAAAGCTGGGAAATGTCTGGGGAAACCAATTGTCAAGTGATAGAAATGGGGATATAGCTTGGTGGTAATTGTTTGAAGAACCTGCCTTCGAATAATCGACGTTTTTCTACTAAAGTGAAGCAACTCGTAAATATAGAATAATATTCACAAGGCGAATCCCTCCCCACCTCCCTCTGCCTTCATGATGGAAACTTCTCATACTCGTTGGCTCAGAAAATATATTTGTCAGAAAATATGTTTGCCATCTAACACCATGGTAGTTGACACGTCTTAGCTTTGATTGAGTAACTTTCCAAAAAGTTGTTGAATTCCACCTCCCAACATTTCATTTCATCTTTGATCAAGGTAAGCCACATTCGCATGCATGTTATGAAGGGCCGGGAATGGCCAAATGAACGTGATTCCAGCGCTGCACCACAATGCTTCTTACATAGCAAGTACTGTAGTCATTTCAATATGATGGTTAGATGAAGATCCGGTGATTTCAATATATATATAGGTATAGGTCTTTAACATAGGACTATGTACGCTATAGAAAGATACCGTTGTACCTAACATATGGAAGACAGTATCACATCACACAGTTTCTTTTGACACATGAGGTAAATCGGCCTTTCTCCCTCAAGAGAAATATTTTAATTATATAATTACTTTTTCATCTCTTCTCCACTATTTACTTCAAAAGAGACAGTGTAATTTTATACCCTGAAATAATTTTTTAAAAAAATAACTCAGCTTAACTTGAACATTTTTTTGAGAAACCAGAGAGCATGGAATTACAACACAGTATACCGATACTCTTCAAATAAATACTCTTAATAGTAAACGGGAGGGAATTTTTAACCAAGGCATTTGAATAATGATCTGGAACAATTAATATGATAATATAGTAGGCAAAGGGTTGTTTGTATTTTATTTTTTCATGTTACCTAAACATATCAGCAGTCAATAACAGGAACTCTATCCTAGCCAGGCTTGTTGGTGCTTGAAAAAGAAAAGTAATAGTATAGGGGGTCTGTAGACCCGAATAATGTGTTTTCATAGTAATGATATGTTTTGAAATAAATAAACTGGACGCAATGACTGAAATCATTAAACATATGCGTTATTTTACTGACCTAATAATAAGCATTGAATTCTCAATTTCAAAGAGGATGGAGAAATCTCTTGTTGAAAGTGCCTCGGATATCACACTTTTTGAACAGTGAATTTGTACGCGTTACCGGAAGGTTGGCTTCCTACAAAAAAAATATAACTTTTAATGAGAGGATATTTTTGTTCTTTTCGGAGATAACTAGTAACTTGGGTTGCATTTCACTTTTACGACTTGAGGGTGGATTCACAATATTTTTAAATATCAAAATATTGATTTTCAGGATCCTCAAATAGAGTGAACATTCATTCTTCTCAGCATTAAAAGTTTATAAGCAATAGCTGGGTCATAAATATATACAATCATTTGCTTGTCGCGAGAGACCTTTACACAGACCTGCACAAAAGTGGATTAAGCAACGCATGGCTGGCTAACTGGTGGCCATTAATAGGGTAATACCGCTCGTTCATTTAGAGCTGTGAATATTTGAATAGCTCAATGCTGTATTCGTTAGTATCGATTATTATGTGAAACCATAGAATCACAATACTGTAATAATTGTATAAGCAACGAATCAAGTACCAGCATTCGAAAACATACCCTTTGCTTTAAAGTCAAACTTATGGAGAAATACTTTAAACTTCCTCCGTAATAATTATTGTATAAGCAACGAATCAAGTACCAGCATTCGAAAACATATACCCTTTACTTAAAAGTCAGACTTTTATGGAGAAAAAAATTAAACCTTCCTCCGTAATAATAATTGTATAAGCAACGAAAAACTTAACAAGTACCAGCATTCGGAAACATATCCTCCTTTACTTAAAGTCAAACTTAAGGAGAAACAACTTTATAACTTCCTCCGCAATTGTTTTCTGTGTCAGTAATTCAGTTTATTTTATTCCATCTTTTTCTTTATGAATTGAGAAAAAAATATACGTATATATATAAAAAAAAATTGCAAACCTTGACGATTCTTTAAAAGCCTGCATAAATAATTAAAAACACTTAAAAAGTACCTTGGGATGTAGAGAACCTTTTTTTCTTCTCCCTTTCTTCTTTTGTATTCCTCCAAAGACACACATGATTGTTTAACAATGATCTTAAATGTTGCCCTGCGTTTGGTTAATTTTGATGAAAGTCAAAACCTTGTAAATTTGCATAAAAGTAAGAAGCGTATCCTTCGAAAGAAATTAAAAATATGGTTTACTAATTTAAGGCGCCTTTCAACAAGTAGAGTAGTAGTAGTAGTAATACTTAGTGAAGAATGCAGGTGAGTTCGTGAAATCGAGAAAAAGATTGCAAACATTTGAAATCTTTCTAAAAGTACTGTTTAACTGAAGGTTTATAGCTAAATGTTACGGAAAATTGCAAAATTAGTCTAAACTGTCCAATGTGTGTACCGTTCATGTATTTTATTAAATGTAAAATTAACACCTTTATTAAGATTGAAATAAGGACAACATCTTTCTAATGTGCTCGTGGCCTTGTTTGTTTATCATGTATGTTTGTTGTTTGTTTGTTTGTAAACATGAATTGATGACTGACAACGTAAGATTTTAAGTCACTATTAAATCAATTACATTGTCATTAAGATAAAATGGCAAATTCTTAATTCTAATTATAATTCAAGTGATGATGTTAATTTGAATTATTATGCTGTATTCAAATTGAAATGTTAATATAGATATTCTAATTTTAATTTGGTGTTAAAATTGATACAACCTGAGTCGCAGACGTCATCTTTCTAGAAGATATTCTGTTTAATTAATCCTACCACAATCGTACCACTAATTAATCAGCATAACGTTCGCAAATAAACAAACAGAAGGGGGGTAATATATTAATTTTGTGGGGCACAATGTTTTCTGGTTTTCAATTAATATGGTTGATAGCTTACTGCCAACTAATATGAAGTAATAAATTGATTTGGAACCACAAAAATATCATATAGTTTAGTTTGATTGAGTAGTATTCCAGTATGTGCGAACGTTATACATGGCTAGGGCAGAGTGTCATGAAGTCTGAATCCTCCCACTAATCATACAGCGTTATAGCTAAGATTGCTGATCAAGTGCAGTTTAAGATACATTAGAATCTAGCACAACAGGTGATATCCGAGGGAAATAGCATCATAAAGTGTAGAATTTCCATCAGTTATTTATGTTAATTGAGAAATTCGTAGAATTTTCTCGATTTTGTGAAAACAACGTATATGGTGTACTAAAATATCAATACGACGTATAGGGTGGAATGTGTTAGTTTGGGATGTAAAACAAAATGTCAAATTGCACGTAACTTAAGACATCATTCTATGATTCAACAAACAAACAAATATGTATTGATACTTAAAATCGCTGTCTAGCCGTGTGTGTATGAATAAATAAATAAGTAAGCAATTCTTATTATATTTTATAATGTTAAAAGTTAAAAGTGGAAATGCTCTTTGTGATGGAAAAGATTATTATATCATTTTAAATATATATCGCAAATTCCTTACTTATTCCAAGGAATCTTATTTGTGCCCTCATAGAAGGTTTAGGAGTGGGAGCCGGGGGGGGGTGAGGTTATTTCATTTTAATGAAAGGAAAGGAAGAACAATAAAATATGATATTGTCTATTTTACGGGTCATAATGTCATAATTTAGTACTCTCAATTTTGTGGGAGTTGCTGTTTTTCTGATCACTATGACTAGGTTTAGTTGACATATCGGGATTGCTCAATGCACAAATCCAGCAACAGCACGAGTAATGTTCAACCCCCCACAAAAGATACAATTTATAATTAGAAGTAACTAAAGAAGGGTTTCGTGCATGATTCTGTCATAAATTGCGTTCAATACCGTAAGATGACTGACTACACGATGATATTACTCGTGTACCTCAATGATAGGATACAATCAAAAGACGAAAACGTCTGTATTAGGACCAGTGTTGAAAATGAGATGTAGGCCTATACGGCACGTAAGTCATGTATGTAGTATGTTGCTTATAAATGGATTGACGACAAAATGTCTACAATATTTTGATATTTGTCTATATTGAATTGTATTCGGGAGCTAAAATTTCTTATATGTTAGGATCAGTGTTGAGAACGAGATATATACATATATACGGCACGTTAATTCACACATGTATGTAGTATGTTATTTAATGGACGACAATATTTCGATATATGTCAATATTGAATTGTACTCGGATATGGATTCGAATATTTTCGCCACTCCTTTCTTACCATCATGGCCAGGCAGTTTATTAGTATGATGTATTAATTAATGTTTACATGATAAATATTATGAGAGAAATATTCGAAGTATTCTAATCGACTTTAACTTAGTGAGTCATTGTCTAAGTTTGAGTAAACTAAATCTCAATGAAAACAAAATTGTTTGTATAATATATGAAATATAATTATATTTTCATTGCTTCCATTTATAATCCTATATGTTAGGTGTCGAATGAGAGTAGATAAACAATTACAAATAGTGTTTTCTGAGAAACAGTGCATACTATGACATGATATAAGTACAATGTGATCACAATATCGACAACTATCAATACGTATGCTTCAAAGCGATTTTCTAAATTTACTTTCGATACAATTTTCGGTATTCACTCACGACCGTGTTAATGTTTAGGATAATGTCTGAGTTTTTTTCAATTGTAAACTTCATTTGGAAAATCCTCGATATAGCTTTGCGGAAACTCGAATGGTTGCTTTAAACAGGGAAAAGTGTTTTCCGCAACGGCGCAAATCAATAACACCGAACATGTTGCTCAGAATCAATCTTGAAAGTTCCTTTCTTAATAATTGGAAATTTCAGAATTTTCCTGATGTTCTGAAAGATAAATTTACAAATTTGAGAGTATGTTTGAAAGAAAGATATCAAAAGAAATCTTGTAACAAATTGGTGAAATTTTCGCCATCAGATTTTATCAAATCAATTTCTCTCCAGCGGTTTTTTTTTTACTTCAAGTTATAGTCTATTTTCTATATCTTGTCTAAATATTTGTGAAGATTTGAATCAACAGTGACTTTCGCGGTTCTGTCTTCTCTTACGCTGATTTGGGTCTTGCACAAAACAAAAATCTTGTATTTTGTTTAAAACATACAAAAATTGATGTAGACGGCGATATTTTATGACGTACTGTAATTCGATTAGAAGAAAAATCTGTTATCTCTTGGTAACCTGGGAATCCATGTGACGCCTTTTACAAATTTGTTGGCATTTATCTCAACAAAATGTATGTTCTGTCAAACTAACTTTGCAGCGTGAAAAATGAGAGTTGAAATCGATGGCAGAAAGTTATTAGTTCGTCAGGAAAAAAATGTCATGCAGTCAAAACTATTTTGAAATCCTCATAACACTTCGTAAAACACATGTATGTGTGTATGATCTTTATATTAGCAGACAAGACTCTTTCCATAATGCAGTTACTCGTGAACGTCGGATATGCGGATTTTTAGCAGAGACCACTCCCCCCCCCCCCTCCCATATAACGTGTGTCTGTATTCACGTTCCGACTAAAAGGAGAACAATAGGCGAGTGTCTATTGTTCTCGTGGTTTAAAACTTCCAAAATGAAGCGGCAAAATTTCTAAAAGATAAGATTGAGTTTCGTTCCAGAATTTGATTATTCATGAACGTCGGTTATCGGATTTTATATTTTAAAAAACAAGCACTTTCCCATATCACGTTGTGTTGGTATTCACGTTTCGACTAAAGGGGTGGGCGGGGGGGGGGGGTGAACGTTTATTGCTTTCGTGGTTATAAACTGAAATGTTTCAAATGAAGCAATAATGTTATAAAACACAAGACTGATGGTTTTTTTTCCACAATGCGATTACTCGTGAAAGTCGGTTATTCTGATTCCTCAAAGGTGGAAATCCTTATATTACGTTCTGTTGGTATGCACGTTCCGACTAAGGGGAAGAATAATTGGCGAGTTTCTCGTGGATTTGAACTTCAACATTTTTGAAAGATAAAACCTTAAACTCTTATAAAAAAAAAAACTGAGGGACACCAAATATCCTACATTAGGTAACACCGTTAATTTACTAATGCACAGCAGTGCATATACATCTCATAGTTTGATTGAACGGTTTCTAAATTTATTTACGTATTATGTTGCTCGTCTGGATTTGAAAAGGTCACAGTTCAAACGGAACGTGAAATGCACTTTGCGTAATGAATGTTACAGCTAACTGCATGCCATTAATTGCAACTTTGTTAATTATGCAATATTAATATTAAAGAAAAAGAGGAAAGATGAGAGTTGAGATGGTAATAGCAAAAAGGAAAAAAGTCATATGGAAGGATTTTAAAAATTTGAAAGTTTATTTTATGCTTATATGTAATGTAGACGGTGTCTGTTCGAAAGATTTTACAGTAAGGATGTATTAGGGTGTTGCCAGGGCTTGACTGTTTTGCAATGACAACACTTTTCAAGGATAAGTTTAAATATAAAAAAATTAAAAATATGTCAAAATTGTGGAGAGGTCAGCAAAGAAGATATTAAAACAGGACTTTCCAATAATGTGTTAATGTTTGTTTTAGTCACCATTATTATATCAGTGTTTCACAACATAGACCTTTAAAATGATAACAAATGAATTAAAATATAATGATCAGGTTTGTTTAATTAAATGTCCCATATATTTGGAATATTACATAAACACTGTAATTTAAGTGGTATTTGGTATTTTACGCAAACCCAAAATTCTGATTGCATTGTGTCATGTTACGTCAACATCTTGTGTCGTAACTGCACAGTTAAGAGAGTTTGTCGTAACGTGTCATAGGAAACCATAACGTGTTACGTAATATGTAGAGGCGTCGAGGAACCGGTCAGATCCCGAAGACAATTATTTAACCCGGGCCTGAGCTATATTATGAAAATTGAGAATACACTAGTTCTTGTCTCTTTATCCCATATTTTCGAGGGCTCCCTCCATATTTTCCATGTGCCTCTGATCGACCCTGGGCCATGAGCCCCTCGGACCACCCTCCCCTTCCCCTCCCCACCTCCTCCCACTACCGTCCGTCCGTCCGGCCTGCGTTACTTACGTCAGCTACTATGAACACATGCAGATACTGCATTAAAAGTCAGCCTACACATTTCAACATATTCACTTTCGATATCATGCACTAACTAATACAACATAAAACTCTCTCTCTCACTCTCTCACAAACACACACACACACTTCGTGAGACGAATTATAGACCGACCCACCACCTTTAATCCTGTAATGACTCATCTTTTAAGTTGTTTTTAATTACGCAGCATGAACGATACCGAAGTTAATGTATTGAGGGATTCAAGTATGCGCAATATTTTCGTATTAAAGGTTACGGGTGCCATTCTAGTTTTACCTAGGCATATTCATGATGTATCCGTCGAGTGCTTTTGACCACAGTCAATTAGAATATACAGTCTAGAGTTGATAGAGAGGACAAATACATGTTCGAAACAGTCAGTGTATACCTCTATGGACCCCCTCACATACAGTGACAAAGCAATATGATAAAATAATATATAAGATCGCCTTCATGTGAAGGGGTTTGAAAAAGATCGCATTCTGGAACGCATAAATTAAAATTCGTTTGCCAAAAATTATTAAAGAGATATTTATGATGGTATACCCTCTTCCTCTCCTCTCAGCCAAAAAAAAGGTCATAAAACCAGGGTCTCATTTTATCCCCGGGGTTCGGACATCACCTCTATACCTGGAATCACCCCCTGCATAGACAACTTATATCAATAAAACCATCATAAATTCATTGTCTAGACGAAAGCAAACCCGGCTAAAGGGGAAGGTACAAAGATATGACCGGTACTTATTGTTTACACAGCAACAAATTATATACAAATGTAACTTTTATGACCCGTTTTACACACCACGGAAATGTCTTCCAACAAAAATATTGATGGTTAAAGGCTAGTTGAAAGACAACGAACTTACACAGAGGGGTTAATGGCGCTGGTCTTGTATAGTTAATATATTTAGACATCATAACTTTCAAACCATAAATAAGACATTGAGGGGACAGAGGGTATCTCTGTTTTATATACAAGAACAATAGTTACGAAGCATGGAAGGCGAAACTTTTATTGTGTGTATCTTTTCCCTTTGTTGTTTAGATTGCAGACGCTGTCCGTGCATTCAATTTCTTAATCTAATGCTATTCTTTGTTAAGAATAAGATATACACACTAGAGTGAATAAGATAAACACACTAGTGTGGACATTTTACAAAAGATACATAATTATTGTTAAACTCTGTAATATGCTATTTTAAGCAATCGATTTTCACTGTTATTTTTTTTCTCGTTTCGTTCGTTTTAACGATTCTAATCATTAGTCCCGTTAATGTGATTCCATCTTGGGAATTGAATAACGTAATAGTGAGAAGACGAGACGTGAAAATAATATAAATATTACACATTTCAGCGAGATACCGCAGTTTTGTGGTTAGAGAACTGGTTAATGAGAGACTAACACATGATGAAATACGTCAAATTTGAGTCGAAAAGAAACAATATATCTCTCATATTTATTTGTCGCTTTCCGATTGCATATACATTATGTTCTTTTCAAGGGTGCTTTCAAGTGCCATAACAACTCGTTATTTCTGAGACGATGTAGTTTAATATTGGAGTATGGTGTATACAGACTACATTTTCTCATTTCGCTGTCATTTACATGATGGCACACAATGTCAGTGTGTCTGCTTATAGCCTTTTACGTCTCTCTTTATACATTTCAACATTAATTCTTTGTTATACAGTGACTGTTAAAGAAGCAGTTTATGTTGATAATCCGAAGATAAGTTCTGCGCCAGGAAAGTTCTCTTTTAAGTTTCCTACAAGTAAATCTTAAATGAGGAAATTTACTAAAATTATTTTAATCAAGTAAAAATATCATTATATGAATAACTCAGTAAATTATTTTCTTAAAATAAATTTGAAGTAAAATCATTAAATCATGAAATCAAATATATCATTACATGTGGAAAGACACTTAAATGCTAGATCAAGTTATTTTTTTATATACTGAATCATTTAACATATAAAATCAATACTATTATTGTGCTTCAAATCGGAAATAAATCATTGAACCATCAAGAAAATAATGACATCAGTAAATTATGATTAAATCAAGCAAACCATTGTTAAATGAGTAATTCACTGAATCAAAGTTTAATGGGGTAAAACATTAAGCATGTAAATCATCAAATTCCATTAAATCTCAAAAGTAAATCGAAAAATTCGTTAAATCAAGGTTAATCGTAACATGTGTAAATCAGTGAAACAAATAACTGAGTCAATAAAAAATCAAATCAAGTTTCTTTCTCAGTTCGTTGTTTTATTTATCATATTTTATCAGTGAACAAAATAATGAAATAACAAGAGAAAATAATGAATAAAATATTTAACTTCTGTTAGGAACTGATGAGTAGGACAAATAAACCCTTTGTAGTATCTGGATCCTACCAATAAGTTTACAAAGAGGATATAAATATTAAAAAAGTCGTTCCTATTCCTCGGAATAATACCCACCTCTCACAATTATAACCTATACCCTACCCTTACCATACTCTTACCATACCCTTCCCATACCCCCATTCCCCTGTCCAGTCATTTAGTTCCTTGTATAATTAAGGAACACAGTACTTAACAATGAGCTATACCAAATCAAATATCAATAGTAAATAACTAAGAAAATCGTCATAACTAGCAAATCGAATAAATCAGTAAATAAATGAATAAATCAAAACAAAATGCCAAGTAATCAATTTATCTTTGTAAATTTATGATACTTTAAATTATTCTGACAGTAAGTGCACTGCTTTGCATACGGAATAATTTTTAAAGTAATTAAGTTGTGTACTGTGTAGAAACAAAAACAACATATTGCTATCATTAGCGAAAGGAATATTGTTTAACGTGTTTTAATATTCTTTGTATGAAAACAAAATTGCGGTTCTTAGTTTTGATTAATTGGTCCCTCGTATTATGGGCAAAACGTCAACCTTCACATTTGATGAAAGCTAGCAATAATACACACACAAATGCTTTGCGTTAAGCGAAAACAAATGTTACAGACGTATAGGTTTTCTATATGGTATATATATATATATATATATATATATATATATATATGGATGAAGATAAATGATTCACGTTTTCGAAGTCACATGGCAACAGGAAACTGCTTTACACTATTTTCTTTTTCATTATACGACATATCGTTGGTTGCTTTAATATTGATCAAAAACTTCCCTTAATATTCGTGATTAATAAAACTGTATCTGGAATGCAGCAATACGTTTGATATCTTTGTTTATGATATCACTGTCACATTTGCAAATATCGCAGGGCTGCACTAACTAAATTAACAATGGTCCTCGAAGGCCTCCTAAAACTATAGTTTCAATGCCTCTGGACAGGTCAAACGTAAATATAGGATTGTATGAATAATAAAGTACGTTCTTCATTTTGTATAAAGTATATAGGCGATGTGTCGAGGTCAGAAATGACCGTCAGTTATATTTACCGAGTTAAAAGATATGTCAAAATATTTTACCCTTTGCGTGTGTAAGGACAACAGTTTAAACTCTTGGGTAAAGTCTGTCAGATGTAAGGCCTTGACATGCAATATAATAACAATCCAGTTTGATCCATAGAATGTTACATAACCATATCTATGTTACATCATTTTCAAAAACATACTCACCACTATACGATATCACAATTGTTCGGTACCTTATTTTCATAACATATTCACACACAAAAATCCAGAGCATATTCTCAAGTAGTCAGCCTTAGTTTATTTTGCAGCCAAAAATGGTGGATCTGGCATTAGAAACAATATTTCCATGATTTATACTTTTTCTTATGTTTTAGGGACACATGCAAGCTATCGGTATGCATGCTAAAGCTTGAAAAACGTGATAAGTTGACAAATGGTTGTAGATATTCCAAAGTCTGTATTATCCGCGATATATCGTAAGAATTGTGCAAATTTCCTGGTTTTTTTTAACGGTCAGCAGGCAATTTTAACATGTTGAATAAACAAGGCACATCATGTTTTAGGTTTGCAATATATTTCGTTTATCCCAACAAGAAGCTTCACATGAAATCTCTTCCAGCATTTCTTCGTGCACAAGCAGCATATGTTGCCCACTGTGCTGTTGTTTATGTGTGTGTTGTTAGTTGTGCTTCTTTCAATTCAAGTTAATCCATTGTTACCGAGTGGAAGGAATTTGTTAGTTCGTGTTTAGTTAAATTCGTTACGTAATATTACCTAAGTTAAATGTATGTATGTATGTATGTAGAGTGATCTTCCCGCAAGCAGGAACTCGCGAAAGAAGCCATGGAGGCTTATAGACTCGCAAGCTGACCGTAGCCAATCTCTCGGCACACATCCATTTAACGTCCATGTCGGGAAGTTGTTATTGAACACACCAAATGTTTGGAGAGAAAAGGGGGAGGCGAGGATCAGGGCAGAGAGAAGAGGGGCAGAAAAATGAAAGGAGAGGAACGTGTTTTGTGTTTATTAAGTTCACATTGGATGTCGTTTATGTGGAGTTATGATTGGTTTTAGTATGTATGTATTGTATGTATTTTAGATCCTCCTGCAAGCAGGAACTCACAAAAAGCCTCATTGGCTTATCAAAGCCGCAAGCTGACCGAAGTCAGTCTCTAAGATTCATATTTAAAGTCCATGATTATGAATTGTCAATTGTAAACAGCTCTGTAACTTCACGACATTCATTAATCTTGGAGTGACTCGAACTCAGGACCTTACTATTGAAAGGCACCGGAGTTAACCACTGAGCTAACACTCCACTTTAGTGAGCTTTGTTAAGAGGAAATGAATATTAAGTTTTGATCAAAAGGAACTCGACTGTCTTTACGTTTACTATAAGTGTTCAGTATTTAACTATTATCACTAAACTGGCTGCAAAGCCAAACCTCGGCCGAAATTACGCGACATCCACTCACGAGGTTTTAAGTTTCCAGTGAGGCATATTAATATTTTATTTGGCTAGGAACTTCTCAATATCATATTACAATATCTCATTTGATGCATCTATAAGTTGCGTCGTCAAAATTGCTCAAGGCATACCTATACCCTTTGACCTTAAACACACACAGATACGATCGTCATAGCTCAATTTTAACGATCATGTTTTTAAGTATATATAGCTGACGTGATAGGCTGACTATATAAAAATAGTTTCCAAATCTAATATGGGTGAAAATTACCCGTAATTAACCAAGGAAAAATATGTAATCATTGAAATTAGAATTGATTTTCAATAAGGAAACCGGGAAAGCGATATCAGCAGAGTTTGGTCACCAACGTCGGTGAGAGAAACCGATAGTGGTAGGCCTATATTCTTGTTAGAACATCAACAAGGCGGATATTGAGCAAATTTTATATAACATGATAAAAATTGATAATGATACCTCCTTGCACAGAATATTAATTTCAGTTTAAAGGATAGTACAGAGGAAAAATATAGTTGGCTAATAACAGAGGAACATGATCCAAGAAGCATCTTGGTGAAATTCGTATTTTATTCCAATTTATCGTTTTTGAAATAACACCGTTTAAATAATAAGTTGGCTCTTGTATACCAAACGTGAACTTTAAGCAAACAGGTGTGATGTCATAATTGCACACTGACAAATTTGGTTATTATCAACTTAAAAATCACCTCAAGCAACTTGGCTGGACGGCGGGTCTGTCCAAACCAAAGGTCAAAAGAATAAAGTGAACAAAGAAACGCAACACTCCCCCCCCCCCTTTTCCCCTGTCAGTGCGCAACTATGGTGGCTTCATATCTGTTTACTCCAAGTCAACTGATTGTTCAAACCCTGTGACGATTCCGACTATCAATATCTCAAGAACTTCATGTAAAGATTTCAAGGAAAATTAAGTTCAACCAGGGTGCTCCATATATGTTCTTCTTCCGTTAGTCGAAAGGAAAATATCCTTGTAATTACCTTATAATATCCATATGAAGGTAGTTGCGTATATCGAAACAGCCAGACATTGAGTTTATAGTCAATAATTTTGTCTAATTTAACCAGTGTGATGATTTTGCAACCAACAACGTTATATCAACGGTTCGATATAGCGGTATATATATTGGTATAGTAATAGGCATGGTATGTGGTGAGTGTTAAAATCGCTATATATTGAACAATATCGTTGTCGGTATTGTCAGAAATCATGATATTAATGTTGATAATATAGCATTTTGTTCATATCGAATTTGGCCGATAACCGATATGAATATATGGTCTCATGGTATTGTCGAGTTTTCCTAAGTGCCATATCAATCATATTTAATATTACTACAGAATAATACATGATTAAGATAGACGCCGGCAACCGTTCGGATAATGTATCAAATTCTTGGAAGGCTGAAAATGCCAGACAATTATAATTGCTGTCGCATAAATGTTTTAACCGATATAGGGAATTCCCCATTCGTTGAAAATGATAAAACTCTAAAAAAATAGAAAAAGTTGATTATTTATGAGGTTTTAGGTGATAATCATCGATGTATATTCTGTGTAGTTATTGCAGTTATATAATATCCATTTTAAAGTTTCCTTTAAATCAAAAGCAAAAATGTCTCTTTTTTGAAATTCATATGGCGGCCATTTTTCTTAAGCTAATGAAGTGTCGGTTATGCAAATCGTTCACCCCCCCCCCCCTCCCCCAAAAAAACGCCAATCATTTCTTTCCGAAATCTCCAATTGCTCGTGAGGAATTTGTGTAGTGAACGAGTGTATCGTGCTCAAAATACTTGACAAGAGTCAAGAGCATACAAAAGTGGCTAGAAATTTTATATCATTCTTACCATCCGTGTGATATTCATAAATCTGATCCCGAATTGATCGTGAGAATTCTGTATAACGGACGAGATTATCGAATTATCATGGTCAAAATACTTGACAAGAGCAAACAAATATGGCTAGAAATTTTATATCATTCTTAGCAACCGTGTAATATTCATAAATATGATCTTGTGCGGACTGTTAAGCCCAAGACTTTTATAAATAATGACGTCTAACGTTTGGGCATGAGTGACCAGTTTTTGAATTTCTAGCATATTTTGGGACAACAATGATCGCCTTCAGTAACTTCCTTCCCTCGTCTAAAGTAACAGATTATATTTCAGCTTCTTCATATTTATATGTTTTCTTAAGTGGTCGAATGATTCAATTTAGTTGATATTCCTCCAGTCAAAATATAAAAACTTGCACCTGTATAACTTCAGTTTATTTGGCTACCAGTGTTTGGAGTGCAACAAAGACGGTTAAAAAGAAATAGTTCTTTTGGAAGTACGTTAACAAGAGGTTATGACCCTCTGAATTATTCCCAGGTATTGAGAATAAATTATATAAGACAATGAAACCTCTGAGATGGAAAACGATTTGAAGAAAGCAGCTTGTAAATAGCATATTTGTTGTGTATAATTCTGATGACATTGAAAGTTGTGTGATGATGAAGAACGGTTCACGTGGATATGTTCCACTAACTAGCTGCAGGACTTGAAATTGTATGCACCAATTGCAGTATTTATGACACTGTCTTAGATTGAAGAGATTAATACGATTTTGACGCCTCATCATGAATAATTCTTACATTGATCTGACTTAATTAAAACTTAGACATATTGTTTACACTAACCTTTTGTTTCACAGGAGTATCGCGGGATCCAATTCGTTTCTCTTATCAAAGAGGTGAATAGCCTTACGTATTCCTTGTGTGTCGTCTTGTTGCCTATGGAAGTTATACCAAACAATTAATCGGTCTGCTAATCGCCATGACATTGAAAGTTGAACGCTGGGTTGAGCAAGATTAATCGATGATAGATCGTTTCATGGTGAAACGTACATCGATTGTACTAACCCTAGAGGCCCTATTTCATGTGATGGTTAAGGGCCCCGTAAGGGGACACTAAATTGACAACCTTGGATTCATAGCCGATTGTATTTATTAGTTGAAATGTTGAGTGCAAACAATGAGTGAAAAAAATTAAAGTGATCTTAGTGGTAAAATGAAATCTGTACCATCAGAGAGTTGTTAATGGTGTTAATAAGCGAGAGAGAGTGAATTAAGTACAATATGCGGAGAACTTTTGCCTTCTAATGTTTTGTCCGAACAGAGCTCATGCTAGTGCTGAGTATCTGTATGTGATAGTGCACTGCTGTATTTAGTACTATAGATCTGGGAATTGTATCAGTAACAGCTTCAAGAAAAGTGGAAGGTGATGACAATACATCTTCATGCATGTTGATATCAGTCGTACTCCAAACAAACAACAAACCAACAGCAACAACAACTGCAACATTAATAACAACGACAAACGAACGACAACTAGGTCATGTTAAATGAGTGCAATAACTAACGTAAAGGGTAACTTGACTTAGAATATATACACACATGCACACACACTCACATATATAAATATATATATATATATATATATATATATATATATATATATATACATATATATATATATATATATATATATATATATATATATATACATATATATATATATATATATATATATATATATATATATATATGCAAACCACAGAGACGTTTCAACGAACATACCTTTTAAACGTTCATATTTTGTCTAAAGTATACAAAAATTAGTATAGAATTTAACTGCGTGAAATGTCACATCACAAAACAAGTTGAAATGGTTGCAAAATATAACAGAATATTCCATCCAAGCACCCATGATATATCTAAAAGGGACCTTCTTCACCCAGGACGGCGTTCAATAAAAAAAAAAGTTCCATATGTTCTCTAAATGCACCGCCTTCCCCACCCTATAGAAAACCCTGTATGCTTGTACGGTATACAGCAATATAGTATTGAGAACACGTGCAATCATATCATGTGCAGACGGGTGCAGACACGAACCTTGTTCACACTTTTGCGAGATTTATTCACAGACGTGTGATTTATGGCTATAGCATTTTGTTTAATATAAAATAGTAATCGTAGAAAAGCCGGCAAACGGAAAGATGTAGGCCATTAAAACCCTTTCCCGATCTTTAGCCTCACTAGGTTGCATCTGTTTTACATACAAAACCACTCAATATACATTACGTTGCACGCAACTTGTACAAGTACGTGGGAAATCACAGACTCGATACAAGCTCAAGAAAATATCCTTCCTTTCATACACATACTGTATATGTATGAGATGTCCGTTATAACTTCATATGCGTTATTTTAAATTAAATTCCATAAAATCCGTTCAGATTTCTTTTTAAGGTCTTATCATCTTTTGGACATCACTTTATTCTATCATTTGAGGTACAGAACGAGACAGAAGGATGACAATGAAGAAAAGGGATTTTTTTTTTAGGATTATGTATAATTTTAGCGCTAAAGGAGAAAGTATACTGGTTCATAACAGAAGACTTTTGCCAAAGTGAACCGCTACAGATTGCATGCGTCATTAAAATCTACACCTGCCGAACTGTTCTGCTCGAGTCGCATCGGTAATCGATCAGGGAAC
The DNA here is from genome assembly GCF_037975245.1 of Apostichopus japonicus. Taxonomy (NCBI): domain Eukaryota; kingdom Metazoa; phylum Echinodermata; class Holothuroidea; order Aspidochirotida; family Stichopodidae; genus Apostichopus; species Apostichopus japonicus. Next base: position 6,315,882 of record NC_092564.1, on the reverse strand, counting down.
CGTCTTTGACGGTCCACGTACAAATATTTATCTCTTATGATGAAGTCTGGTTTATTTTCTGTCCAGGCATTTCGGGTGTTTCGATATGAAATTGAAATAGGGCTCTTGTTTGCTTTTCTGCCTAAATAGCGAAAATCAAACACAATACAGAACACCTTTTCTGGGTGATAATGTTTCATGTTGGTCGAGTTCACATTAAATGTTTAAAAAAAAATTATATATATAATTATAAAAAAATATATAGAACAAAAGAAATAATGTAGAAATGAGATACTAACAGATAAGATTAGAAAATTTAAAGCACGCCTTTATTAGGAGTGACAAGTGTGAAACAAGCAAAAACTCAAATCAGAAAAGGAAATAAGCAAGTAGTTGATGGAAATGTGAAATAAATTGAAATAACACGGGATTTTTTGGTACTTAGCATATTTCACGTTCAAACAAATATCATTTGTCGTATTGATGACGTTTAATACAATCTCTTATTGCAGGATAAAACTTCTGGAAACCATCAAGAAAAGTATTAAATAGGCCTTTAAACGTATTCTTTTTCTTTCCTTTTTTCTTCTTTTTTGTTGTTGTCACAAACATGCTTATAAAAATAATGATAATGAAGACCGTTCATATCTTTCTGAGAATAAATACATTCAATCTTGATTTTATTTTGATACAGAAAAAGGCTGAGTTAGCTTTACGTTCGATAGCATTTTATATATTTTTTTTTAAATGAAGCACTTCTTGATGTCATACATGACATCACAGCTAAGGCATCCACGAATGGCTAATGTAGAATTTTTGTAAGTTCAATTTTTCAACTCTGTGTACAAGTTAATTGTGATTTTTGGATTCTTATTCCCTTTAAGTATTGCTACATCCACTTCACAGATTTGTCTGAAGCAGTTCCACGAAATGATCTCGATTCTACGTCTAGCTATAATGCCCTTTGAAAGACCTTTCATGTATTTTAACTTTCACCATCTCTTATTGTTGGGTTGTTTCGGTTTAGCTGTTAGTATGATGAAACGGCTTTAGAAGTCAATCGTGGGGGGGGGGGGGCTGGGGGTGTAAAATGTACTTGGTAAGATATTTGTTGCAGCAATCAAAAATTAAGAAGTCTGTTAATTTTAATATGTAATAACCATAAGATACAACAATATTTAAAAAAAAACACCGGACAGATACCAACCCGGTAACGGGAACTTGAGCATGTTTTGGCTTGGTCACACATCTAAATAAAAATAGACGGGGAATCGACAGTAATCAAGTTTCATACTTGCTAAGTGATATGATTCAGGGAAGTAGTTACAAAGCCGACGGACTAATAGAAGAGGTACTTTGGTATGCTTACATTGTCTAAGTGTACGACCACATGTCGGTAGAGCGATCATATCTAAATATGTGATCGCCTTTATCTTCTCATCAAGCCTCCCTGGTCCCGCTTTATGTAAATATGAACCTTTTGGACCCGGTATAATTCATAACTTCAAAAGGTCGTGACGAGATTGCACACGTCATCATGACGCAATTGTCATTTATATCATGCAGATCTGTGTATAATTTGGACTATATTAACATTTGAAGACACATTTTTGTGCATTATTGTTGTGTTCAGTGCACGATTTCTCTTAAAAAGTTTGACAAGGATTCATTTACATGTCGCTATACGGCAAAAAAAAAGTGTTATTGTAGATGCCCAACAGACAAGTTTAGCAATTATTTTGACTGTCGTTCTGTAAGGCTTTATTTATCGCATACGTAGATTTTGTAACATTTTCAAGATACAGTATGTAAATGTATGAGTTATGAAGAAACTGTCGTGCTTGTCCGGGCAAGAGGATGCCCTCCCCTCCCCCTTCCACCCGTTCCCCACTTCAAAAGTGCGGGAATCTGCATCCAACCGGCACCTCTGATTCTACGCCCTATAGAAATGGTTGCCCAATCCGACTGAATATGAATCAAAATAGCCATATTTGGCGTATGTACGGAATGCCAAATGTATCAAAAATGTCCAAAACTATATAAGCATGTCCAAAAAAATATAAGCATGTCCAAAAAAATATAAGCATGTCCAAAAAAATATAAGCATGTCCAAATTTATATAAACATATCGAAACTAATATAAGTATGTCCAAAAATAATATGATCATGCCCAAAATAATATGAGAGTGTCGAAAAATTATATGAACATGTCGAATGTAACTGCTAACTTCAACTTTTTAGTGAACATTTTGGCATCTGAATTCACGCCATCTGTTGCAAAATATCCAAAAAAATATAAGCATGTCCAAATTTATATAAACATGTCGAAACCAATATGAGTATGTCCAAAAATAATGAGAGCATGTCCAAAATAATATAAGAGTGTCGAAAGACTATATGAGCATGTCCAAAATATAAAAAAGTGTCGAAAAATAATACAAAAGTCTCGAGCGTAACTGCTCGATTCAACTTTGTAATGAACAGTCAGGCGTTTGAATTTTACGCCATATGTTCCAAATATCAAACTTTTTATTTTGGTATGCTGAAAACAAAAACACCATATCCAGCGTAACTTAAGACGATATACAGTTCATCCATTACCGTATTAGTGTGTGTGTTAATATTTTAATGATATTTCGATCAAGAACGATTTTATTTTCGAGGAAATATTAGTTGAGTTGTTTCGTAGCGCGAGTGATCAACCTGGCCCCAAGGTGCTGTAACTATCAGTGAGTTAATACGAAGAACCACTGTGTCCAACATTCCACGCGGTTTAATCAATAATATGTAGTTGGCGAGTTCTTCCCACGTTTCCATCTTGAAATTTAGTTAAAAGGTGAGAGTGAAGATTAAACGTTGAATACCCCTAACCTAGGCTTATTTTTTTTTAATTCTGGGCTAGTGTCCGACTTCGCCTGGTAACCGTAATTAAGTGTCACAATTTTCCGTTAAAAAAGTAACACAGTATAGTAGTTCATTTTCACTGTCAACGTACGCATGTGTGATAACTACTGTACGTTGTTAGCGCTTGTGCATGTTGTACGTACTTTCGCACGTGAACTTCTTTGCCTTCGCAACAATATATGAATAATCTCAGCACCTCAAGGCAGGGCGAAACCACTCACATTATGTAGGGATGTAAAAAGGAAAAATGTTAGGTGATGGTCTTGTTCTTACATATTTTGAATTATTTGCGTCACAAAAACAGAAGAATGTTTCAATAATATATTGTCATAATGATAACCATTGTGTCAGTTGATACAAATTACCTCCAAAGAAGGTATTGTAAGCTAATTTTTTTCGACATACCAATATAAAAGTTCGATATTTGAAACATTTGGCGTGACTTCAAACGCCAAAATGTTCATAACAAAGTTGAAGTTAGCAGTTACACTCGAGACTTTTATATTATTATTCGACACTCTCATATAATTTTGGGCGTGCTCATATTATATTTTGACATAGTTATATGTGTTTGGACATGCGCGTATTATTTTGGACATGCTCATATAGTTTTGACATGTCTATATAAATTTGGACATGCTCATATAAGTTTGGACATGCTTATATTTTTTTGGATATTTTGCAACATATGGCGTAACTTAAAACGCCAAAATGTTCAATACAAAATTGAATTAGGCAGTTACATTTGTCCCTCTTGTATTATTTTTCGACATTCTTTTAATATGTTGGACATGCTCATATAGTCTTTCGACACTCTCATATTATTTTGGACATGCTCTTATTATTTTTGGACATACTCATACTAGTTTCGACATGTTTATATAAATTTGGACATGCTTATATTATTTTGGACATGCTTATATTGTTTTGGACATTTTTGAAACGTATGGCATGCCGTACGTATGTCATCGTTGTATTCACTGAATAAGTCCATTTTCCAGATTGCAGGCTGCAGATTGAGTTTTGATATTTGACATTGAATTACCTTGGTTACACACATTCATTGACACTTTTTCTATACATGCTTCATATCAGAAAGACAATAGAATTGCCAGAAAGCAACAAGTATTATTATTAACTTCAATGCATTTCGGCTGGACTCAAGATGGGAAAGTAACATGTCCCCTTTGTATAGTATCCTTAACGACCAAGATAACCGGTAAAATAAAACGTTTTAAAAGATTAAATAATGAATAGGAAGTAGACCTTCATCATCATCCTCATCTGTCCTTTGCCTCCACCTCCTCCTCTTAGTCACAATTATTGTCATTCTGGCGGTGTCTTGCTTCTTGACATGTCATAATTTATCGCGAGATTGTTCTTCCTGCCACTGGTTGGTGACGTGCAAGGGCCAACGCTGATTCTTATTCAATATTCAAAAAGACGGAAGACACACTGCAGTAAAACCGTCCTCCAGGGTAGCGAGATGTGAGAGAATGTGGGTCGTCGTAGACACCTCGTCTGATTCATCAGACCTGACGGGCTTCTTCTCGGAAGAAAACTTCAGATCAAACGTGACAGTCTTTCTCGAAAAATGTTCTGATTTTTTAGCAACAGGAGGGGAAAGTTCAAACATGCCTTCCCCTCGTTGTCATGATTTATCTCTTTTCTTCGAATCTTGCACGTGAATATATATATATATATATATATATATATATATATATATATATATATATTATATATATATATATATATATATATATATATATATATATATATATATATATTATATACTATACGCCTGCTGAAGAGTTGACTGTCATCTTATGTAAGGGTTTGATAGACATAATAGACAAAGAATTACTAATAAACGTACATGGTGGATTGAAATATTCTACATAATAAATAGTCTACATATATACTCTTGATTTCTTCCGAATTGAACAAATAATTGAGAATTTTACGACTATTTACTCATCGTGCTTGATGAGTGAGAGTACATGATCATAGGCTTGGCTGTGGGGAGAAAAATTTGAAAATATTAGACGAAATGAAAAAAAAGACATATATTCGAAATTTTTCATAACTCGAGATACAAATTTTGTAGTGCTATCGACGTGTCTCTAATGCAGCAACATCCATGATAATGTTCTGTCAATCTGCTCTAAGGATAAATGGGTCCCTAATGACATGATTAGTCTGCGTGCAATCTCACCGATTACACGCTATTGAATATGTTGATGGCGTCCTGCTGTTATTAGGCATGGTGATCATGAATTTGTATGACCATTTAACCCGTTCCCAATATCACCACACAAGTTTGTGAGACTGCATGTTCTATTAAACTTAGATAATTATGACTAATTTTGTATTATTTATGGCACACAGAACATTTATATATATATATATAGCTGCATGCATGATGAAGGTTAATGTTGGCGGAATCGAAGGGGCTCGCACAACTCTTGTATGGTTTCGCACTGCTATATTGAAACATAACGTTGGTCTCTAGTAGTAACTATAACTTTATTTTGATAAGATTCGATGCCACTGCCAATCTATCCACTGCCTTGACTGGTTTCGCCTTCAAACTGTTATCTCGACGTTAACTTTATTTCCTTTCTTTCTTTTTCTCCTAATTCTTTTAGGTCACCATAACAACCAGGAACCTACTAAACGTTCACGAACAGCATATACTAGATATCAGACGCTAGAACTCGAGAAAGAGTTCCATTTCAGTCGATATTTAACTAGAAGACGTCGAATTGAGATCGCTCACGCTCTGGGTCTTACTGAAAGGCAAATTAAAATCTGGTTCCAGAATCGAAGAATGAAATGGAAGAAAGAGAACAACGTGAAAAGCATTTCTCAATTGGTCAGCCAAGAAGCAGCGGCCACTCTGGCCGCATCGAGGTCGCGAAGTCCGCTCAGTTCAACCGCCACGACACCGTCTACTCCCGAAGAAAAGTTCTCGTCGTCTACGGCTGGATCAAAACTTGAGATAAAGGAGTGAAGCACATGCAGTGATTTTATAACTCTATAATTATTATTACTTCGAAGCGGATCAAAGAAGAACGAGTTCAGAGAGAAAACGTTGAAATGTCAAAGCGAGAGAACTCGGCTCGAGTTCAGTCTTATGTTGTCATCATTCTGCTTAGTGGTATACATTTCGCTCATTTGGTGGAGAGCCTTGTTTTAACATCGTTTTTGTTGGACTTTCTCTATTACGACCACCATTCGTGCGGATGTTCTTGCAACGGTTCGTATGACTAAACAGATGTTGTGTTAACCCTCTCTGATCACAAAAAGAAACCGGAAATATTCATTATCGCGTATACTATTCCGAGAAAAAAACAGAGCCCGGTTATTACAAGAGTCAACCAACCATCAAGATCAAGTTTTGTTTAGTTTTAAAAGTTTGATAAAGGCTTTGTGACACATCGGTTTGTAAGTGAACCTGTTCAGCTCTGGAGGGATTTATATGGCTTGCTGTGTCGCGTTGGATGAAATCTGAAGGGAAAATCAAACATGCACATCGACAGATAGAATATATCGTTTTACAGAAAACATGGTTGCCTGCACCTTCCCCATACAGAACACCATATCCAGTTACTATGGTAACTGTACATGTGTAAGACATTCCTGTTGGGTAGCTATTTTGACCGTCTTGATCGTCACCAATTAATAATTAAAATATAGGTCATCCAGACGAGAGTTCAAAACGGACTGATTTTATATACCGTATTTATTTCTGTTTCTTCATTTGTTATTTAATGTTACTTCTAGAGACTTATATTTATATAGATATTAATTACGACGCAAATCACTATACAACAAAATTCGAGTGACTTGCCTAACGGGCATTTCTACACTTAAAAAACAAAGTTGTATTCTATTGTAAATCAACAGCCCCGTTCCTGGGCCAGGTCATTATTAATCACATTGTTTAACGAAGCGTTTATTAAAATGGGTTATGATGTAACATGATTTCTCTGACGAAAATAATCATGTAGGCCTTGATCAATTTGAATAATATCAAGATAACTTTGGGGTGAAAAAAATGGGTCTGTCTAGAAGAGGCTAGATAAACTGTTTGGAAAGAGATTCCATAAGCTGGACTAAGTGTTATGTCGCTTAAATCATGGGAGTTGTCAATTTGACGTTTCAACATTATTGTAACAGCTGTTGCGATATAATCGGAAATATTCTTGCGGAATCCGGATAACTGAATTGATGAAAAAAAGAGACATTTTGCTTACAATATGGGATAGGATTAATAAAACGAAGTCTGTAAATGATCCAATAATTTTTTTTAACCCAGGCAATCAGTTTGTAGAGGTAGATGCAGGTTGTTCAATTTCAAGGAGTACTAGAATATTACTTATTTTACAAGATAAAACTTCGTTTCCTCCCCGCAATCTTCACTTTTCTAAAGAAAGCAGTTACAATGAATGTTTTGATAGCCAGATATATGGACCAATTGGGGAGGCGGATGTGGGGGCGGTCTAATTTGAATCTTCAACTTGAAGAACGTTAAGAATTGGTTGCAAAACTGTTTCCGAGGGTTACGTGCTGAAAGACGACGAAGACATATAATGAGATACCCACCCACTCTCTTGTGGTTCAATGCCCGGTATCTGTGTCAAAATAACATCAAGCTTTTATGTTGGGGTTGTATAGTTGTTTGAATCATTCGATGTCATATTTTGTCTGTTTAAAAGGATAGATAAGCTACTTGACAACCCTTAAGCTTGACTAAAGTCCACTAACAAACCCTTCAGATATGCAAAGGAAAACATTACATTATATTTGTAGGGCAAAAATTTGTCTTGGTAAATAACTCCTATATGAGGGGGTAAGGTGCAGTCCATACGTTGTAACCTCATCCTTCTCTTCATTAGTTGCTGGGTGGGGTATGTATCATGTTGTTTGTACATATTACATTGCTTGGTGAAAGCTACGTCCCTACGCAAAAATGGAGCAGCCCAAAAGTAACCGTTACCTTCGGTCTTGCGTACTATATAGACTGGTCAACATATTTCATAATTTCATTGAAAAGCTCTTAAATCCAAAGTTCCTTTGTGTAAAAATGCTATATTTCATAAGTTTCATAATTTGTGTATAAAAATTTTGACAGGTGATTCTGAACTTTTGCAAATAATGTACTTTAGGTATGCTACTCAATACCCCCCCCCCTAAAAAAAAATATCGCTAATTATTTAATAAACAATTACATCATTCGTCTCAAAAATGGTTTTTGGATACATCATGTGTCTATCAATAATGATTGCTACATTAAACATATGTGAATTTTTCAAATGGACGATACTTCATATTATAAATTTGAATATTTGATGAATATTCATTTACTGTCAGGAGTGGACAATATGCTACCGTATGTTATTAATGAATAATGTTTGTCACGCTTGACACACAAACACACTAAATGTCGCACATGCGTAAGTGTTGAAACGATGGATGTTCTCGAGGATGTGAAGATTTGTATTGAGTTATGCAAATTTCGAATTTAGGTCAGTAAGGTCATAATTAATCGGCCTTTTCCGTATTTTTAAAAGAAAATGGAAATCTGGCGTGAAAGTAACTTTTGTGACAAAAAAATATTATTAAGCTATATTCTTCAGCATTGAAATAAGATATAATATACTTGAAAGAATTATTTTCCAATCCATAATTGATACCCCATGAAATTTGTTATAGAATGACAAAATGAAAAATATTAACACATACATACCTGATGCTGCTTGGCAGAGATGAAACGTAATTATAGATATGAAGTGGTGAGACTGAAATGACAAAAAAAAATGAGAATAATGTTTTACGATGTACAAATTTTTTCTTAGAAAATTTAGTTAGAAATGAAGAAATGTATAAATATTGTCGAAGAAATATTTGTAGATGTTTTTTTTTGTCCTCCATATTACTGAATATATATGTGGTGTGATGTATGGATGTAAAGTAATGTACCAATGATATTAAGTCAGAAGGCTTAATTAATCATTGTCAAAATTAAAACTTTCTGTGTATTTTGTGTTCTTTTTTGCCCGTCTTGTTCATTTTTCCTATTAAATACACAATAAGCTAAAATAAAAGCTTGAAATGATCTTTGCTCTTTGTTATGTAGATTCACTTAAGGTGATTACAAATGACCCTCTCCCTTGCTATGTAAATGTCAAATATGACTGGAGGTCAAACAGGATCGAAAACCTTGTAAAGCTTGAATGAAAAACTTCATGCAACTTATCTAGTTCAAGAAACCCTATTGGTCTTGCTAGTAGAGGTCAAAGGTCATATGACGTCTATAGAGGTCATAAGCTTTGAACACTTTCGAAAATTTAGCAAAATGGGTAAATTTGAGGTTCATACCGACGCCCGTTAAGCTGCAATAACATGAATTGTGAGGATCGCTGAATTAGTTCTTGGGGTTTAATCCACGTGAAAATCTCATAGGTGGTGTCATTTGTTTTCGGTTATATAAAATTGGCAACATTCCCAGTGTCAAGTTGAACATTCATGAAGCGTCTGGTGACGAATTGATTGAAATTGTGAAGTTACTTCGAAACTAGGGACAACTATACCTCCATATTTTTCCTTGATGGCACAAAGGGGTTGTATAGCATGGATGGATAACCATGCTACGACAGAACAATTTAAAATACCGGATAATAATGAAACATTTAACACTAAACTCTTCATCAATCGCTGAGGTATCAGGCTTCTTAAATTTGCGATCGTGGTTTCAACAAACGTAAACAACACAAAACATTTCGTGGATATCGAAATAAAGAAAAACCATCTTAATTGATGAGAGGTTTGGTCAGCAACAATTTGCCTTCTTAGGGGACCTGCGTCCGATACCCTCCCTCCATTTTGGGAATGTCTAATTTAGATTAAAGTTTGAAACGAGCAAGGACGTCCTGATAAAATGCTGGCGGCGTTACGACTTTCATGGTGTTTTGAATAAACATAAAGGGAGTGTGCGCCCACTAACCTTCTGATTAATACATATCTGAATATGGTGCCATCAATTTTCAAAATTGTTACAGATCTTTCTCAAAGTAAGTGAAGTCAATTTCCAGGTGACCCAATCCACCTGTGACACCTTACCAAATCCCCCCACCCCTCCATGTCTTTCGACAGCGGATGAACTGGGATAGAATATTATGAAATGTTTAACTGCAGCGGTTCAGACTTGGTATATTTTACACTAGGATAAAATAACCAACTCACTGTCCACTTTAGGAAAGGAACGATTTCTCTCATTACCTGTGTCTGGTAAGTATGCCCACGCACTTCCACACACCCCCACCCCCTGCTAGATTTCCGGACTTGACTTTCACTTAGAGGAATACTACTGGATCGTTTCAATAACTGTTGCTCGATTGGAGAGGGGTGGGGAGATGGTGGGGGGAGGTGGATAATTAGCTATCTCTCATCTCTTGTAACACTTACAGTGCTAACGATTCAATGCGAGGGTCAACCAATCATATACGTAAAGATATAAACACCTTGATGTTTCGATATTACAACAGGGACCAAGTTAAAGTATACAGAATTGCATGTATTACACTGAATTAGCCAGTTTTTAAACTATTTTAATATAAACCAGACGTTTTCACTTCCACAATTCTATGCAATGCTTTTCGTTTCTCATTGAAAAGCCTTCACAATTTGTTGGCTCCATTTTTGGTCGTATCTGATGGTGCAATTTGACTTAAATAAACGTATATACCCTTTAGGTCCTTCTAGCGTGCCATATCGTTCCCTTAAACGCATTGTATGTACCGTAAGGTATACAGTCAGAAGTTGTGAAATCAACCCAAAATGCATCTCTAACCCTGCCATTCATACAGTTCACATATAATGATTTTTTGCATATGTGTTGTGTGTACTTGGGCACTCGCTATTCACACAGAGAACATAGTAGCCTAACTATTGTAAATCTATTTATGTTTTATAACACAGTAAAAACTGGATCGTGCCAAGCTATAAATCGGTAGCATGTGCCATTAGGGGATTTACTGTAAGAACTGAGGATATGTGTAATCCCAACAAATCCAATTTGATGCATTTGTTGGGATTACACATATCCTCAGTTCTTTAGTGTAATCCATACTAGCACATGCTACCGATTTATCACCACGATTCAGTTTTACAATGTGGTACAAAACTTTTGAAGATTTACAATAGTTTCTGTAGGCCTAATCTCTGCGTGAATCGGTTGACTTCGGGTAAAAACTGTCTATATAGACGTCATAACGTGTTTGTGCTACAAATAGTTGCTGTCATCGCGGAGAGCGCCAGTATACGATTTCCACCTCTCTGACGCGAACTTCTCATTTTCTCTGAAAAGCTAACGATTACGGCATTTCGATCTCAATATATGTTCCTACGTCTTTTTTAATTGAAATTCTTTCTTTTACTACATGCACTTCACTACTCATTATTCTTGATAGCAAAGAAAAATCGGGATTTTAATTGAAAATCTGCAAGAGTTGTACCGAGAGGAAGAAAAATGTGTTTTTTGTCAGACTAAAGCGTTGCGATCATTGTAGTTGATCTATACGATTCAAAGCGGAGAGTTTAGGCTACCAAATTGTCAAAAATTATCGACTTCTCTGATCATTAACCTGTCCCGAAGTGATTTAATCGTCTGTGATACCATACAAGCGCCCATGCAAGTGATTTGAGTATGGTCGATAAAAAATAAATTACGAGGCGAATCCAACTAAACTATTGTCGATCGTTCTTAATCTAAAAGCGAATCAGTCAGTCTGTTTTGAGGATTCTACCCGTTTACGTTGTGGTTAATATACCCTCGTTTAATGCATGTCAATCTATTCTATTTCGCACTCTGAACCATAAATTGTCCTCTAAGTGTCGACAAAATGGATTCTACTGGCAATATATATGGTAACTGGAAATTCAACTTTGGTGAGTTCAACGTGGCTGACTTGATAAACGACATCGTCGTGCACAGGGGGTTTGACCTGCTAGAGAGAAAAAATATATTTAAAAAAAAAAACGTTATTTCTGCAAATCATCTCAGCTGGTCGCATTAAGTCTGTATCGGAATGTAGGCAGTTCCTTGTTATGGACAAATAATTATGTGTATATTTCATATGTTGTTCAAGAATTGTTCATAAATGTGTTGGTTCCCCCACCCTGGGTCAGGGGGTGGCCGGCAGTCAATTAGGGGGCCCGGGAAACAAGGGATAACAATACGTCATTCCCATTGTCCCAATAGATTTCAAAGGAGACTTCGAGAATAGGGGGTGAATAGGGGGGTGGGAGCAGAGACTTATTTTTGTCCAGGCCCCCATCTGGTTCTCGACGCCACTGCATAGAGACAGTTGGGCAATCGATAAAAAGAGATCCGTTCGGGTTTTTTAGGGGACGTTCCCTACTTATTCACAAACGTGTAATATCAACTACACAATCTTGTAACTTACAGACTTATCACGTGCATCATATATCTAAAACGTTATACTATTCTGACGTCATGACGAGCACAATTTCTTCTGAATATGTCACACATGACACGGCTACAACTGAGAAAGAATTCAATAAAGAGAAAAGTGCAAAGTTCCAAGTCTGTCGTCCACGTATATTTTGAGATGCCATAGCTATATTGATTATGTTCATGGATGGTACATAGTCCTTACACATAGCGTGAATGATAATTTCTTTGTCATTGTCAAACACACGGGAGGGTATTTTTACCCACAGCACTGTTAGAACGTATTCCGCGATGTTTTTCCATTTTCTTTCAATCTTTAATACAGAAAAGGAGGAAACTCGCTCATCATCGTCCAAACTGAAACATATTTTCCTGATTCATTACACCTTTTCGCCATTTCGATTTTCACGGGGGCTATTGTCTCGCATGGTCTTCTACTCCGGGTCCCACCAAAGTTCGAGTCTTATCTCCCCACCCCCCACCCCCCTCCGCCATTCGCCTCCTTTTCCACAATTATGCTACTTCGTGATTAATGGGTGTTAAACTGGATAGACTAGGTCACAGCATAGAATCCACTCAGTTGAGCAAATATTCATGTATGACGGTGCATTAGCACGTCTATACGTAAAGAGACATGCTAGTCTCAGCCTACTTATCCTACTCAATTAAAAAATATTTACTAATAGGTGCGTCCAGGAACCATCAACAACCTTCATAAAATTATTATACATATATGATGATTTCCTTAAATTTCTTGCCGGAGACGTATGGAATACATGAGGTGGTGTTTGCCTGTTTCTGTGCGTATGCTAAACTATAGTACTTTACTCTGCGTTCACATTGGGATAACGCGTTTGTCGTGAGGTCAAGGTCTGATGACAAACGCGTCCGTTATCACATCACGGGTCCAGAAAACTATATGAAATGCTCACGTGATCATGACTTCGCTCACGAGTCGGCAAAGGACCAACCAGATCACGAACGCGTTATAAGATCACGGACGCGTTATCAGATCACGGGCGCGTAAAATACATATGAACGTTTTCGTGATCTCCTTTCATATATTTTCCATGGTAATTCAAGCATAGTGATCAATCGCGAACTGTGGGGCACAACGAAGGATCTTGATCGCAAAATTGACACTTTTCAAAGGAGACTACTTCGTAATATTTTCAACATTAGGTGGACCAATAACAATTGGTTATCAAACGATGAGCTCTACAATGAAACCAACCAAACACCTTGGTCATCCATTGTCGCACATAGAAGATTGAGATATTTCGGTCATGTAGCAAGACTCCAGGAGGACGCCCCAGCAAAGGTTGCTTTAAGAGAAGCATTGATACATACTGCTAAACCAGTAGGAAGGCCCGTGACTACCTTGCATGGAAAAATAAAGTTGCAATTTAAGGACATTAATATTAACAATTTCGAGGAAGCAATAAACCTTGCACAAGATCGTGATACGTGGCGGAGGTTAATCGCAGAAATTTCACAATACACGAAATGAATATATTTATTATTATTTTTATTTTTGGCGTTACAGACAGTGCAATTTGATCCTCGTTGGATATACAAACAGAGGTTGATGCTTTATCAATCAGTTGTGTAAATTTTAGTTTAGTATTTTTCTCCACGAAATCTTCGTCAATAATAGCCTTAAGTTTTAATATAGGCTGGGGATATTCACAATGATTGAGAGATTAGTTCTTAACAACCCTTAAATATGAGTATTGTGCTATTGTGTCGTGTTATTAAAACATTGCTGCTCAAGCGAAAATCTGATTTTGGGAAAATTCTGAGACTAAACAACGAGTGTTTGGTAGTTTTTATTATCTTTTTTTATTTGCCCATGATCTTCAATATTTGTCAGCATAATTTGAACAATAAGAGAGTTCGCGGAGTGAAAAAGAGACTTAAATTTATTTGTAAAGCAAATTATCACTTTCTGAATTATAGCCAGATTTCGAGGGGGGGGGGGGTTGAAAAGGGGGTGGAGGGGATTCTTAATGTATCGAAATTTCCATGTTCGGAGGGAATGAGTGGTATCAATCATTAATAACGCTCTCGTCATCAGATCACGAGTTACACGCTGCATGTGAACGCGTACGTGATCATATCTCGTGACCACAGAAAACCTTGCGTGTTTTTGTTTTTGTTTTTGCTTTAAATTTTATGACGAGTGAACACATTGTAGGAGGTAACATTTATATGTAGACTGAGTTTGGAATGCAAACATTCCATCACAATGATAGGAATAAATATGTTTTTATTTTCCTTAAATAGAGGTGTTTCGAAGCGGAATTTACCGTCCCATTCAGAAGGTTTTATTTAGACTATAGAATTCAATATAATCACATTTCAACTAAGTTTCACGTAAGTGTGGATACAAGGAACGACGAAGATTCGCTTGTATTTAGTCGACGGTCATTTGAGTTTGGTATTTGCAAAATATCAATAGATTTACCCACATTTCTTTTGTAAGACTGGAACGAAAATCCATACAGCAAAATATCTTTGTTTCAAAGTATTTGTATCATACGCTAAACTGTAGTCTTCGGTACCAAGGTAAAATTACTACTAAAGAGACCATTTGCCTTCTTTAAAGAAGAAATTACGTTGATACTTTTGTTCTCTTCCTTTCTCACCAGATTCTCGCCCCCCCCCCCCCCCCGTCGTTTCTCATTTTAAGGATAATGCAACGAATCAGTGACGAATATTTTACGCATTTCCCCCCGAGTTGCTCGTTTCTTTTGTTATACTGATAATTGTCATTAATATTTTCTTTTCTTTCGAAAAGTCAAAACCCTTTCATGTCACCGACTGCGTGTTGTCTGATTGATTATTTGAAAATAGGAAAAATCAATTAAAAGGTCAAACTTGAAAATGGGGGTGCTAGACTATTATAACTTGAAAAAAAAACACCAGAATGTTGTATCTCAAACGACATTTAATATCCACAGAAAGCTATAACACATATGGAGTTAATTTTAAGCTTTACTTTTCTGAATTAATGTGTTTTAGAAGTTTTTTAGACTTTGACTCATGCTGACTTCAAGTGACCTTTGACCTTTGACACAAAAGCACACAAAGGTGGATCCAAAGTCACTCTACAGTTGCATAGCCTTGAGAAAATTCATATACCCAACCCATTCCTAGCTGAACCCCCACCCCACTCTTCGCTCTCTCTCCCCTCTCTCCCCTCTCTCCTCTCTTTCCCACTTTTCCGCGCCTGATTCCCCCTATTTCTTGTCATCTCATTATTTAGGCTCTTACACGGAGCCAGAATCTCCTTAGATATTTGTGAGTATTGTTCATCGCTATTGTAAAAAGGTGACCATAATGGCTGCACTTGTTTCTCCTTTTAAAATGAAAAGCAATGAAAAGCAACGATATATATATATATATATATATATATATATATATATATATATATATATATATATATATATATATATATATATATATATAGATATATAGATATATATAGATATAGATAAAGATATATATATATATATAGATATATATATATATAGATATATATAGATATATAGATATAGATAAAGATATATATATATATATGTATATGTATATATATATATATACATATATAATCTATATCTATATATATATATCTATATATCTATATATATATATATATATATATATATATATAAATATATATATATATATATATATATATATATATATATATATATATAAATCTATATGCATGCCTAATAAATGTAGGAACGTATGAAAAACAAAAGCCCTTATAGTAAGGTTAAGTGGATAGTTGAGTAGAAAAACGTCCAAATTAAAATCACCAATTGCATTTCATTTAGTGGAAATTCAACAATTTAAGTTTGAATTGAGTCTAGTCCCTGGCTCTTGAGAGTGTATAAGCAACTCCCACTTCTTTAAATCATTCATCCCTGAAAAATGTCTAATGAGACGAAAGTTTATTGAAGTAAAGTCTTAGATCTGCACTCAAGTTAGTAATTTGAGGAATTTTATCACAAATAAAAGTTAATTATACTGAGTCGATCTGGCTGTAAATGTATGATCATGTAGAGTTACTGCTTTGTACATTTATCATCATCATCATCATCATCATCATATATATCACAACTTGAAATATATGAGAACAATTTGGAAACATCTTGTCTAAAGATGTTAAATATGACGTATCCCCTTTACATATTTCAACAGGCAGCAAAAAAAAATAATAATAATAATAATAATTTGAAGAACTTAAGTTTTAAAAGAAAAAAATCCCAGAAAAATAAAATCAATTCTTACGATTGATTTAGCACAATAAATGTAATCTTTGAATTAGCAACATAAAGACGACCATAAATGAAAAAGAATTGATGCGGAAATCATATCGTGGCAGAAATAGCGGCGAAAGAATGCGTTTACCTCGGGGGTTCACATCGAATGAAAATTGTAGCTCGTGACCCCTCCGGGCAGGGAAGTCTCGCACACGTTTTAGCACCTCATATGGCAGGAATAAACCCCCTAAATGATAAAAAGAGAGAAAAAAAGATAAAAAATAAACTACAAAAATCGGGGTTTCTTCAAGAGCCCTTTGAGTTAGCGGCTTTATGAGAATCATTGGCAGACTTACAAATTAACACAAAAAAAAAAGAAATAAAAAAAAAAAGTTGAAGAAGAAGAAGAAGAAGCCAAAATCTTTAAACATATACATGGTGATTAATTAAACTTTACTTAAAGTCGTATCGAAGACGATTAAAATTAATAGAAGAGGATTTCGCAGGTAAGCGTTGGATAATTAATGACAGTCATTTCCAGCCAACAAGGGGGCAAAATATAAACTAATGCTTTGGGGGGAGTTCGAGAAAGAAATTATCGGGATATCATATTTTTCTTACCAACAAATCTCAATCAATTTAAAATAGAAAACAGAAAGACAAAAAAAAAACAACAGAAAAACAGAGCAAAGCAAAGAAAGAACGCCCAGTCACTTTTGTATTGAAGAGAGAGAGAGAGAGGGAGAGAAAAAAAAAACGATGAAAGTCACTATTCATTATTTTTTATTGCCGTCAAATTTCTGAACAGGAAGTCGCACTCGAATATTGTCGCGGTTAATGGTTCTCTCTTTCTCTGTTTTCTTTTTAACTTTTGCTTTTTTTTTTTTTTTTGGCCAAACAATAGAGGAAAAACTATAATGAATTTCTTGTATTTTTCATTCTATCAGAAATATATCAAAGATTAAGGACACTTTAGCAATTAGTAACGTCGAAAAGTATGAAGTCTCGTGTGCGTTTTTTAAATTGTCCAATTTTGAAACAGTTTACCAGAAAGCAATAAATACGGTCGTTACAAACATTTCAATTAATTTATTATGAGGATAGAATCATCTAGTATTTATTGATCAAAAGGCCCCTTTCTTTTTCTTCCTCCTCCCCCCCCCCCATTTTTTATTTTTTTATTATTTCCTTCTCTTCCTGTCTTTTATCCTTTGTGTCAAACATTATTAAAAGCAATTTGAACCAAAAAAATAGGTACGTTTTGGCAATTTTGATATTTTGATGTTGAGATCTGCAATGACGAATAATCAGAGTGGAAACAAATTGTGAAAAATATTGGAGGAATCCTTGAAAAAAGGAAAGTTCATAATTCCTCAAGTATTTATTTTAAAATGGTGATGAGTTATGGTTAATATTAAATACATCTCTTGTCGTCATGAACCGATTCCCCCCCCCCCCCGCCCCCTTTTTGTTTTTTTCGTTACTTCTTTCGTTTTTGTTAAATATGCGGTTAGGAGGGGGGGTAGGGGATTTGCTCTCCCTCGCCCTCGGTATAAGTAGGGATTCTAAATTTCCAAATCACTCCCAAATATTGAGGAGAGTTCAATATCAGGAATTTTATGAACAATGCAATGTCTTGGTGAATAACACGGCTCTGGAAGTAACACTCAGCTACTCTAAAAGTTTGGCTTGTCTACATGGACGTGCGCAGAATAAAAAAGTCGCAAAGGGAGCGGGGTGTTGGGGGCGGGGGAAAGCCAACTTCGGCATTTCAATAACCGATAAACGGTCGAAAGAATTAATAGACTATATAAGTATCGTCTCACGCCAAATACCTACCCACCCCTCCCCCCCCCTACATGGGAGTCGGCTTCAATTAACCCAGTGTCACACCCCTTTCCTTTTTAAATTAATGGATCCAACCCTGATGAAGCTATAACAAAGTTATAAATAAGAATGATTGCAGCGTATAGTAATAGGCAGATCCCACCAGGAATGATCAAATTACGCACAAACGTCGAAAGTTTTCGAATTAATGTTTTCTTTTCTTTTTTGCTTCCAAGAATTTGTTAAAAATGTCCTTCTGCTTTATATAGATATTGATAAATGTTATTGATATTTTTCGATAGTCGTAGAACAACATAGATATATATATATATAGCTGCAACTCCCTGGTCATAGTAGCATTCCATAAAATTGAATACAGTCACATTCATATCAAATAGAAAATATTTATAGTGCAATGCTACTATGAAAAGTGTATGGGCGACAAAATATTGTTATGGGTTGAATCAATGTTCAATTTACTACTTAAGTTGATGAAAATATGTTCTTAGAAAACTATTCGGTCGGGTTTTGTAATATTGCCAACCAAGGCTAAAATAATGTTGGCGCTGTCACTATTTATCACAGAAACATTGGCATTTTTCTTTGACCATTGATATTCCATACAGCCGAGAAAAGAAAGTAAAAAGAGCGTGAGTGTGTACACTAGAGCCCCGGGGAGGATTAGCACAGTAACCTCCCAAAGAAAAGTTTTAAAAAAGAATTAAAAATAGGTTAAATACATTGGTCACTGCAAAATTGTAAAGAGGAGGCCTTCCAGGCGTAAAGTTAAATGGAGCAAATTAAATAATGTTTTTTACAGTTATATTGTTGGAAATGTACATCATATTATCCGAAAGAAATCTTCTAATTTTATATTCAAGTTAATGACCTATATAAATAGGATATATACTGACAACAACAATAAGGGACAATTTTGTATAGTTCACTAGTTCACGTGTCATATTATGTGCCGCGTCGAGTATATTTATATATATAGCCTATATATATATATATATAGCCTATATATATATATATATATATATATAAATATATATATATATAGCCTATATATATATATATATATACATACATATATATAAATATACATATATATATATATAGGATATATATATATAGGCTATATATATATATATATATATATATATATATATATATATCCAACGAATCCTATTTCAGATGTCTCTTTCTCTACATCACCACAAGAAGCGCCTATCACCTCTATAATTATCATCTCTATACCAATGTACTATGGTTCCTCCTAGCATCCATTCATTCTATCCGGCTAACACTCGTTTATTCTACCCAACCCGACTATCGTTTAACCACTCACACTCTTTCACTCTTCTCTCCTCATTTTCACACTCCCTCGTTTGTCCTTCTCCCCGCCGTCCTTCCCCTCGCTATCTTCCTCCCCTCTCTTTCCCTCCCGATTCCCTGTCGTCCCCCTCTCTCAGACCTCCACTCACTAACTCTGACATCTCTTGTAGCTACCATACGCCACACTTCACCCTCTTCTTCTCTACCCACCCAATACGGCCCAGTCGTTCCGTTCACTCCCTTCCCATGCCCCTTCTATCTTATCCATCAATTCACTCCACTACCCCTCCCCCAGTCTGCACACGTTCGTCGAGCTCTCCCACATTGCCTTGCCAACACCTCCCTTCCCCCACCCACCCCACCCACTCCACCCCTTCCTCATGTTTCCTTTCATGATTTCGCTACAAATCGGTTGTAATGTAACAATTTCCTCATTGTAAACATCACAAGTCTTCCATATCGCCAATTTACGCCTAAATGCTATTCCATTGGAACTTGTTATCTATTAAGATATATCATTTGTCTCGAGTTGGTTCAGTCGCCCCTTTATATCAAACCGTTCTCCCAGGAGAACAGGTTGTGCGGCTCCTTAACCCATATTTCTGATTTGAAGGATACACTTACTCAAATTGAAGAGGACAGTGGAGCCTCCAAAGAAGAAATATAGACAGTTTCTTTTCACCTTAAACCGCGGCGTGTCAGGTCATTAATGTCAAAATCTCTCCAAAGACGAGAACAAGAAAGCTGCGTAAAGTGGCAAAGCTAGAAACAATTAACATTTCTAGTTTCCTCTTGTAAAAGAGAGATTGAAAACCCGGAATACCAAGAGTCTGGAGATTGTCCAGTCTTCTTTCAGAGTAGATTCCTTCGCTATCCCAGAGGCCCAAATGGTCCTTGATTTACTACCTACTCGACGAAACGACCAGGTTACCCGTTTAAAGAAAGTGCAATTTTCTTTAACGCCAGTTTTGATTTAAACAGCCATTTTGCTCTAGTTGTAGAAGATGGAGAAAATCGTTGTAACTTCAAGGGAACTGGAATATCTTCTCGTAATTTTTTTCTCAATATTAACTTCGATGTCGTTTTATATCTAGCAAATGAAGGCCCATGTATATTTGAAATAGAAACAGACCTATTATTATAAATGTCTCAATTTTGCTGTCCTGTTTATTGCTCTTGCATATGCAAGTATTCGTCAGGAGTTTTTCTCTCGAACCAAATCTAGCACGCGACATATTTCAATCAGGCCAGCGAAATTAAATTAGTTCAAAACTCGTGCGCTAATTAAAAATAATATTAATTACAATAATAATAATGGCATTTCTGTAGCGCTCACTTCTATAGAAACTATATGCAGTGGCGCTTTACAAAACACAACCACACCCTAAACCAGTACTAGTGAAATGCAACCCGGAAAAGATGTGTTTGAGGTTTGCTCCTTAAACTCGTGAAGGAACAACACGACTGCATTTCAGGGGGTAAGCTGTTCCACTCCTTTGGACCTGCCACAAAAAAGTCCGATTACCGAAGGTCTTCGTCCTAGTTCTCGGAACAACATTGGGATGACGCGGGCCCTTAAGGCTTTTGGGCTTGAGAAACCAACCGACCTGGTCTGCACATTGCGAACATTAGGTAGTTAGATTTGATTCTAACAGGATGACCCTTTTGCTACAAGGGAAACTAAGTATCCTTGAAAAATGTTGTAGAAATAATTTAATGGATAACATCAACTTTCACAAATGAGTTACAAAAATTGCAAATATTGTCAATAGTGCATGGATAATACTAATAAAATATAAGGAAATTTGGTGTCAGAAAATAGCATTGTTCAAAAGTCTTCCATTACTTTCAGCGAAAACTGAATATGTTCATGGCTACATTGTTACAACCGGTTTTGGGGTTGTCTTTAAGCAAAGTTCCCTTGACTTAATTAAGTAGATTAATGCATGCTAATGGAATGGATATCAAAATAAGTCATAGACATATAAAACAAATAGTCAGAAGTGAAAATATAAAGAATTCGTCAACAGAGGGTACACAATGACGGAATTCACAACTCTTCACCGAGTGACCATGTATCAATCAAGTTTGTAATTTGTAACCGAATCACTTTTATTTACCGAAAGTGGTATGAAATATCCTGACTACCAAAAACCCTGGAACAGAGAGAGCATCATCATGTACTGACAAAAACCCACACACTGGGGTGTTCTTAAGCAATGACGGGGACGTTTGTCGTTAGCAGTTTCCATCAACGTCGTATCCGATCGCAAACCCGTCCCCTTTGGTCTCGAAATCTTTCGAAAGGGGTCTTCACGGTTCAACACCCGTCGACTATTTGAGACGCATGGCATTTATCATCGTGGGATGCAGAAACAAACAGAAACGGAGACCGACCAGGCCATAATTCATTCTCGCGATGCCGCGAAACCCAAAAATGTTTCGCGCTTCTGGTAGATGTTCGTTGCCCGACAATACCTTGTTGTATATATACATGACAGCAGAAAAGATTGTTTCTTGAACTCGAGCGTCCAGTCATGATTTTTAAGGTTTTGTTGATAAAACTAGCAAAACAGTGTCATGTGTAAAGTGACATTTTGATGTATGAATTGTAAACAAAAAGGGGGTAGAGATACCTCCCACAAATTGAGCTGGGTTGCTCGATTGAAATCTCCAGGTAAATTTAAAGCCGTGCTTCCTCTTAAGAAAAAAACACGGTCAAATGGAAATCGACCGAAAATTTAAATAAAAGAAAATTAACTCGCCTTTCAATCCAGTGCGACAAACCGAAACGCCAAAACTATAACTTAAAATAATACTGATACTAAACCGTGGCTGGTGTTCCATATGAACGTTATTAGGGCTGAACTCAGTGCTCAGTGCTGAACAAATCGTTCCGTGAATAATCTTCCGGTCCGGAATACCCCTTTAACTGACTTAAATCGCCCATAACACGCTAACAGAAGGCCGAGAGGCTCACAAAGTGTCTATTATGTTTCGTGCACCCGCGTATGTTTAATCTTTTTTTTTTCTTCTTTTTTATGAAATTGACTTGGAAGTTCTTGTCGATACTGAAAGACTTGTTTCTATTTAGAATGCAGTCTAAAGGGCAAATGTGTCTCGTCACTGGGGAGAGACAATGGTCAATCACTTTGTTTGGAAATCAAACTTTCTTAACCCTTCTTCTTCTCGACCTTCATGTATACTTTAATTACCATTAGCAAAGGTTCTTATGTGAAATTTCTGCAAATATAAACAATCAAGCAACCAATTCCAACAATGTGTACAAAAAAATTCTTATTATTTCCATAAAATAGTTCGGAAATTCAGTCTCAACGAGAGGGGTCGAAAGAAGGGAGAAGGGAGGGGTGCATTAATGTACCATTGGATCTATTAAATTAATGTTTAAAATGATGTCGTAATGTGTTCATTGTACAAACAATGCATGCTCGGTGATTTGTGTTAGAAAATGAATCAGCTGTTTTAACATAATTATATATATATAGCTAGGTGCATTTCGGTTGGATTACATGCAGCTTCGTGTCACTATTTGCTAACCACAGTGGCGTAGGAAGGTACTTTTGAGTGGGGGGGCTGAAGACTTATGGCCGGCCTGGGGGAGGGGTCTAAGGGGAGGGGGTGTCCCCCTCCCCTTTGGAATTTTTTGCATTTCCAGGTAGCCTCAGATGCAATTTGGTGCAATATAGCACACTTCAACACCGACTCCATTTTGTAAACTTAATTTTGTATTTTCACCTGGCCTTAGATGCAATTTGGTGCTCCAAATGAGATTTTTTTTCTCATTTGGAAATGAAAAAGGGGTTTTCTGACGTGCGAAGCGGGGGGGGGGGGGCGGAATGATACTTCCGCCCCTCCACATTTTTCACTGGGGGGGCTGGCGCCCCCAGCCCCCCGGTTCCTACGCCCTTGGCTAACCAAGCAATATTTACACATTAAAATGCTATATTCGTTAACCTGTACATGCCTATGGTTAAAACCAATAATAAATTAGTTAATAACATTTAATGAGCGAATTATTAGCAGATTAATATAATACAGAAAAACTTATGTCCCACATATTTTATTCAAAGATCTTGTGTGTGTGTCAAACATTTGATCTTGTTGCCCAAGTTCATCATTTTTGTCACGTTTTTAGGTTTCATCGGGCCACAGGTAACCTATCCAGACACAGTATCTTTCCTTTCACCGCTTCCCCTCCCGTTAGGTCTGGAGAGGGGCCTACAACTCCGGGATCCGGAGTCAATTAGGTGCACGGGGAATGTCCAATAGAGAATTATGTCATGTTTTCTTCAGAAAAAGAAAAAAAGGGGGCTCTGGGTTCTCAACACCCGTGCCTTTTACCTTGTATTGCATCAGCAGATTACAACGCATAAATGAATAACCATCCAGATGTCTCAAACTATTTCCACTATTTCCACTATACCTCAAATTATTAAAATCAATGCTAACTTTCTCAAATGAGATTCTACATATTTGGGAGGAATATTTAAGACATGTTAAGTTTCAAGTTTACGGATCTTAAAACTTATCTTGGATACTTCATATGGCCGTCTTGATGGAAGCTTCGTGGACAAGTGATGGTTGCTTAGTAACGAAATATTAAGAATCGCTTGCGACTTGTAATAAGGCCTGTTCTACTTGATTATTAACGTTCCTGCGATGACGAAACATCTAGCGGTATAAACAATTGCACTTTAAAAATTGCAGTTAAAATTGAATTTGTGATACGAAGTGCAGAGGGGATCCAATTTGTCGAAAGGGTTTGAGGTAATTTTATGGTTTTTTCTCTGAAATCAAAGCCATATGTCCCACTTCCCTCCCACCCCTCCCCCCCCCCCCCCTATCGAAACGTCTTTCGAATCCCCTTACTCCAGGTTGACAAAGGAAATTAACGATCAAATGCAATATATTGCTTAAAGGAAAGAAGAAAATTGTATTCCCTGAATTAGTAGTTCCCATTAACCCTGCCGCACCCCATACCCCAGTGCCTTCTTTATAACATTATGCCTTTCTGTTCAAAATAAATGTTTTTAAACTACGTTCTGCGTATTATCCCTTACCGCTATTTTCACTTTCTTCCTGACACTTTTTTAATGCCCCTTCCTCCTATTTTTTAAAAAGTACCCTTCCTGATTATATGTAATGCCTCTTTCTTCAGACGTCAATTTTACTAAATATTTGGGTTAATGAAAATGCCATTCCTTGCATGACACATAACTTGCAGCCTCTTTGGGTAAGTCTGTGTGTGCGTGTGTGCGTGTGAAATCAGGGCAAGAAATGTGTCCACCGCTCAACAAGCCATCGAAAGATATATTACACCTGCCTTTAAATACTACCTTTTCTGTTATCGTGTAGTCGACCGACTTGTGTGAAAATTACGACCTTCCCACTCATGATTGGACACCGCAAAGACCTCCTCTTGTCCCTAATTATACTAAATCACTCAGAACGATTTTGCCAAACAGAAAATATCAAAGCGTGAATTTATGACAAAACTAATTCTTTGACCTAGATTTTTTTCGATACGAGCGCGTTGCCCTTTTTCGCTTAACACCTCCATGTTTGACGTCAAAAGTTTGTCGTGACCGTGCTTGGAAGCCATAAATGTTCCCTTCACCCCTGTCCTGGATATGCTATAGGTTTTCCTGACAATCCCCAAGTGAATTTGTACTGACTACATAAAGTAACATGGCGTCGACCCCTAAACCCATTTTTTCTTTCTTTCTCTTTTCTTTCTGGTGCAAAAAAAAACAATGTCTTCAAACGCCGTGTGGACGTGTTCGACCCACCGTCTGTGATTTACAGATATAGGGTTGTTTTTGCGTATTTCATATTTGCCATAAATCCAATGATTTTGGTGGACGAGTGTCTTATTCGTTTAAACAACAGTCCAAAAGTGTGATATATTAATCAAACGTGTTTCTAGTCGAGGTCGCGGCTACCCATTATGATACATTACCTAAGCGTCCTCCCGTTGAAAGATATATGGAAATCTCTAGCCTTCCAGAAATAATAAATTAAATCTCTAAGCCTGCTGGTTCGTTTAGACGTGGCCCAAATTCCCCGGTTTCGTTAGTTTTAAATATTAAACCGCAAAAAAATCTTGGGGTTTGCCAGTCGATCAAAATGCCTGGATAGTTTTAACCGAGAAAAAAAAAAACGAGGGTGGAATTGTTGTTTCGTTTTCAAATACGAACCATTCCGATATGACAAAGTATAGGAATGACTTTTCCCAAAGAGAAAGATCCGCCAAGCCCCCCCCCCCCAACCGACCCACACCCCTCCCCTAGATAACTGGCATGACCCTCCTTGTGTTGACGTTAACTGTTGTGGTCCTCTTGTTGAAATATGGTTCTGAACTGATATCTCATATTAAAGTATCAATACGGTATTCGGCGTTACTTGCCATACAATATACATCAAAACTGCCAAATAACATTCTCTTAGATGTCCGGTCTTTTGCGTTGGTTATCGGTTGTCTTACTGGTTATTCGTCAATTCATCCTTTCATATATCAACATCACGTGACATCCACAAATTAGTGAGATATCCCTTAGTCTTCCTATGCATGCCTTGTAGTAGATAAGTTATAGAAAACGACTCATATTCAAAGACTATCATTTTCATTGACCCTTGACTTTCATATTGATGTCTCCTATTACCTCATCCCAATACTTGTGAATCAACCCTGAATATATCGAGACATATTTCAACCAATTATAGAGTTTCTAATGTTATTTCTTGTGGGTTATAGAAACGACTCATATTCAAAGTCTATCATAACATTGACCCTTGACTCTCATATTGATGTCTCCTATTACCTTATCCTAATACTTGTGAATCAACCCTGGATAGATCGAGACATATTCCACCTATAATGGTAAAGTTTACTAAAGTTATCTCTTGTGGATCCTTTAATAGTTACTTCCGGAAAACACCACCTGCTGTCTTTATCAAAACAAAACAAAAACAGTTGCATTTGGTGAAAGTCTAACTATACAGAGATAATTGACTGTGTAAAAACATGATTACAACTGCATCAAACTGCAACAAGTGTATTGTAAATAGGAAAATAAAATATTTTGAAGAACATCTTCCACGGTGACATCACAGATAAGATAGCAGAACTACTGTGGACCACTTCTTTCTGGATTAAATGTGTTTAGCTATCCACACTATAGGTTAAACGCAAATCAACCAACATCTCAAGTTAAGGGACAAGACATTGAGATGGGGAGGGGGAGGGTGGAGGGGGAGGGGGAGGGGGAGGGGAATAGGTGACCTTGTTATACGATAAGTGTGGAATTATCTGCTGTTCGGAGATGTATGAAATCACAACTATCTTGGCTGGTCCTTACTACTGGCTTGTACGATTTAAATCCAAGAGATTCAATTTCGTGATCTTGTATACCATATAGTAATTTCTACCAGTGTCACTAATTTTTCATACCTGTCGTGAGTTTGTAGTGTCCTATTACACATAAAATTTCTATCGCGTATCGTCCATAACTTTGTGCCAAACTGTCCTCTCTGTTGTTCGATTTGATTGCAATTAACGAAATATCGGGTTTTTGCGGTCCAAATATTTGCTCAAGTCTATGAACAGCGTTTATGCGTTTATGAACAGGTGTGAAGGTGTGTGTATGGGGGGGGGGGGGGGGACTCTAGAGGGGAGTCGTGCATGGTAAGCATATGTAACTAATTACAAATTCATATAAATGAAAATAAGAGATCACATACTCAAATGTACGACCGAGTTATTTGTGAGGAACGTAATTAATATTGTTAGATTAACATAACTTAAATCCAAGAGATAAATAAAACATGATCATTTTTCAAATAACATCAAACGATTTAAATACCAAAACCAGCATATTTGTTTTTGCCTACACATACAGATATTTTATTACGTTACATACTCAAATAGTATTGATTACAAATGGTGTCTGCAAAAATAAAAGCCTTTCTATAAAGAACCTGCGAGTTAATATCCAAAGTTATTACAACCAAAGCTAATAGTATTGGCAGGAAGTTATTTCATATTGAGGAAGTAATAGAATCAATTGATTGTAAAGAAACGAGTTTGGTAAGCAATCATGGGAAATAATTCTTCACTTTTAATGACGATATGAAATCATAAATCGATTCATATTCTAATCCCGAAACAAATATAAACCATATTTCTGGGCTATACAAAAGAAAAACTTTAGTTTAGTACAAGTAGTAAAACAAAGAGTTGCTTTCAAAAGGAATACAGTCAAAATGTTTGGGCTAAATAAGTTGTAATGGAATATAGAAAAGAAAATGCTAAGAATAAAACGGGACAGCCGCTGAAAGAAATGGAGGGGAAGGGGGGGGGGGCTGGTGTTGCTATATATCATTTTTTTTTAATATAA
Organism: Apostichopus japonicus; assembly: GCF_037975245.1. Classification (NCBI taxonomy): domain Eukaryota; kingdom Metazoa; phylum Echinodermata; class Holothuroidea; order Aspidochirotida; family Stichopodidae; genus Apostichopus; species Apostichopus japonicus. The sequence goes on along the minus strand of NC_092564.1, from coordinate 6,287,665 downwards.
ATTTTGTTATAAGTGATCTTTCCATATCTCCATACATTTGGTAGGTGTTAAGCACCATTAAAGCTCGTTGCCAACACATTCTTGTTGTAAAAAAGAAACAAAGTCTAACACAGACATTTTTCAGGAGCTATATAGATAACATTGAATGAAATTGATTAAAGTAGGACATCTTCCAGTAGAGATGAACGTTCGGTAGATGTTAAGCAATGATTAAGCAATGATTATGGTAGCCTACATTTCTATTTTAGTTTTAGTTTTCAATACCCAGTTTTATAAAAAAAATATTAAAAAAATAAGCCCACAGGAGTAGCAAATAGTAGCATTTCAAAATGTCCTTCCCATTCTTAAGAAATTGAAAGGAAAAATAGTATAGCCAATTAGAGTTTGAACTGTATGTTTTGCTATGAGAATCTAGTATTTAACACTATATCGACAATGAACACAACTCAACGAGAAAGGTGTATTCAGTAGCAACCGCCGATGATAGTGGTGGCGATGTACCACTATACTGCTCTTCCAACTCCATAACTTTCGAAAGTGGTTTAACTGGACGGATATTGACAGGAAAACTCATTGAAACCTGATGAATGTCCATCGTCCTGCATTGGGGTAAGGATCGACCTACCGAGGGGTAAGGAGGGGGAGGGGCGTTCGCTCTAAATTCGGTCCTCTATTTCTTGAGAGAATCAGAACAGCTTAGTTACACACCTAGAAAATAAGTTTCGCGCGCACATGTTCTATTCAGTTTGGACATGCAAATTAGATAGGTCTTGAGGAATGTATTTTGTAAGTAGGCCTACTTTTACTAAAATTAAGTGACAAATCCGGAAGGGGAGGATTATTAGCTTATGTAGAGATGATATTCTGAAACTACCCCTCCCTCCTGCTACCTACCCCCCCCCCCCGCATCCCTACACACCTGATAAATACCCATTGCGTATTTCAATTTATTTCTGCATTCAAGGAAAACTTTCCGCCGAAACACAGTGAGCGTATTATTTTATTTTAACTTTTAAATACAATGAAAATATTGCAAGGTAAACCCATGTTTGAAGGGCCCTATTGACTTTGGTTTCCCATTTATTTACATCATGGAACTTTCATCATTGTACAAAGCTTAACAACTTAATTCAAATTCGACTTTCATCTCGTTCACCCATTTCATTTCCTCAGCAACTAAGATAAGGGTACACTCTCCCCATATATTAATAGTGTCTTCCCCGCACAAGTTCAAATTGTTGAAATTTTAAGAATAGCGCGGCTGCAGAAAAAAAATCGTGGCGCTCGTCGATTTTAAAGATTCCAGTCCCCTGCACTGCACGACACAACCGAACTTGAAACGGTTGGATCGTGAACAATTTCCACCGTAAGGTAATGACGCAAATGTTTAGCACCCCATCCCCATCCTCGCCTCATCCGTTTCTCTCTCTTCGGATTCTCAAATTATTTAATATCAAGGAGGACCAATGTGTTTATAACTGGTTAACTACTGCAAAAGGTATGTGTAGATAAACATTATATTTGTAAGAGGGCCTGCAGGACCTTCTTCAGAGGCTGAAACAAAATCAGGCTAAGGACACAATTAACAGAGACAGATGGATTAACAGCTGTTTCAATCATTAGCATGGAGACCAGTTATATATATATATATATATATATATATTCTCATCCTGGGCTTATACCTTGTCGCGGTGGATATAGGCTTGTGTGTTTCAATGAACCTGGCAGCTATGTCAGCTGGGATTGGAATCCCAGCAGGTTTAACCATGCTGGACTGGTCACAGGGTAGAAGGGTAGAAGCCACAGGGTACAGCCACTGGTCCTCCATGTTGGGGGTTAGGCGTGGGGTTAACAGCCCGACCCCGTAGAAAGCTCATTGTTACAGAAACCTATAACGCTGAAATTGATTCAATACAAACCGTGGAGACTGTTGCGGATCATGGGATGAATCTGTTGGGTGAAAGGCTGCGGGAAGCTCAGAGGCAGATGGGATCCGCAGTGACCCCAAACAACGAACCAGTATAGGATGCTGGAATGTAAAGTATGGCCTTATGCGACTTCTGGCGTGGAGAGAATTAAGGCTAACGTAAGGTATAGATATATTACTAGCCCAAGATTATATCGTATTCCACATTGAGACGATAATTCAGCCCCACTGATTTCGCACTTGTAGGTCCATCTCTTTCCCTCCATCTCATCCCTACTCCAACCGATCATACCCGCCTACCCCCCCCCCCCACCCAAACCCATTTACTTCATTTCACTTGATACTGTCCCCGTGAATAAACAATCAGAACAATAAAAAGGGTCTGGAAAGGACAATTGCAACCACCACCTCAAAGGTATTTATTTCATGGTTAATCAACCCCACCCCTCATCCACCCCCGTTCCCCGCCCCTTCATCCTCCCCGTTCCCCCACACTGTTTCCCACCCCATTCCCCCACCCCGTTTCCCCAGCCATGTGATGGTACGGAACATTGGGTTGCCATGAATGGTTTTTGGCTTTCCAGTGCGGCAGTGATTGATTAATTAATTAACCAATGTGATCATCCGAGTTTTTGATAATACATCCCCCCCCCCTTAATATATTATATTTTATTTATATTTTTGCAGATCGTTCAATGCCATTTTCTCAACACACCGGGAACATGTTGGTAAACAAATCGATGGCGAAATTTCCTCGAATCTGACGAGCGCCGCCCAACGATACTGAATAAGCGGCGCTATTTTGGAATGGCTGCAAACTGTGTCAAAGATACATCTAGAACGCGGATTGTCATGCTGAAACAGTTAGAAACGAGAAAAATGAAGAAAGCACTGTGGGTATCGGCTCTTCAATTTTGATATATCACCCCCCCCCCCCCTGTGCCCCCTCGCCCTGACAGCTCAACATTGACGAAAACGCTTATAATGAAACAGATACCGTACCAACAGCCTGTAACCTTTAAATGAATCGTGTGACATCATACCATAACGATTATTATCCATCTGTAATTAACGACTTAGTAAATGGAACTTCACCTTCAAATCTCCCTGTTAAAAACAGCGCGTATTGTATACAATGAACTGATGTTTCATGTGCTGTTATTTTAAAGCTGAGCAGATGTATTTATGTTTCCATCATAAAGGTTAGACAATCGTTCACAAATAATAGGCAGATTTCGAATTGCTTGTACAGTGGCGTCCCACAAGAAGTATTGAGTGACGGTGGGTGAGTCTGGTGAATCAATATATCCCCTGTATAAATTCAAATAAATTATTATAACTTCATAAATCATTTTGCGTGTTATATATCCTTCGTACCTGCTCCACCACTCACTACATAACTTCAGTACGACTACTACTGTGCAACAATAAGTTTTGGATATAATTTACCAGCGTCCTTTCGACTATCTAGTCATACCCCCCCCCCCGCCCTCCCACCTCCCTAACCTTCCCCCTCCTCCCATCCGTTTATTAAGCTTACGTTGCTAAGCAATATAAGCTGCGTAACGGTAAACGTTGAGAGCATCGCTGTCCAAGTTAATAATAAGGGCCAAACAATGTCGGTCAGAGAAATGCTACATCCGTATAAAACACGGGATATTTAAAAAAAACTTGTCCAAGATCTTAGAGTTGCATAAATTTTAATTGGTAGTTAAAGAAATGACTAATCATGGTCTGGGTACATTGTTCGTGTGTGTCATTTATAACATAAATATTTCTATATGGGCTATTACAAAAATCTGTACGTACCGTATTCAAATATTAATTTCTCATTAAGATAGGTCCCTTCCTCTGTCTAGTTTATCATGTATTTCATTTTTCAAATTAATCATATGTAATGACGACTACAATAGTCTTCATTGTCATCAATAAATTAATATCTGACATTCAATTTTTGCGAATGTATATCCTGTGTATCACAGTCAACACCTACTTCACACAGATCCTAATTACAAATAGCGCCAACGCTTGATTGGTCAAAATTGTTACACGATCAAAATTATTAATCACGTTGAACTTTAACTGTCTTAGCACGAACCGATGTAAATACACAATAATGTAACAGTGAATGTTTCTATTAAAACCAAGAACAGGTGATCTAATTGGTGGGCTAAAAACGAATCAGAAGGCTCTCTTGTTCAGTGAAAATGTATAGAGTTTGCATTAACAAGTGAGCCCATAAACAACATTTCATATTTATGATATCATTATTTTTCGTTACAGTTATTGGTTTAACTGTGCCTATCTACAAAAAGGACGCCCTCTACTTCAATTCATTTACCAATAGTGGTTATTCCTAATATTTTCGAGGTTAATGTGTATTTGGGTTAATGAAAGGCAAGCAACAAGTTGTTGAACTGCAGTCGTCCACGTATCATGTTATAAACATGTCTATAAGCAATGTTATTACGTCTACTTATTAATAACTGGAATATTTCCTATAGGTGGGGAGGCGGGTCGACAGACTTTCCTTCCATAAGCAAACAATGTTACGGATGTTTAAACTATTACGTACACAAATTATGGCTATCCGCATGCTGACCAGACAGGATTCTATTAAAAGAAAACAACCGGCGTTTACTACTAAAGAATTGCACGGAAACGAGCCAAGTGCCATATCTTAGAACACTTGAACCTGTGAACACGTGTGACATCTTCTCATCGACAGAAGTGAAGTCAATGATATTAATAATATGAAATATCATGTGAACAGATGTTATCGTATCGACCCTGAAATCTTTGAATACCAGGGGTCTAGACCAGTGGTTCTCAAGTGGTCCCTGTCGCTCCCCGGGGGCGTTGGGAAGTCTCATGGGCGCTACAGGGTACACGGGGAGTAGGGGGCGTTGGCACTGATTTGGGGGTCCCTGGCGATTACAAAACAACACTGCAGCGATTTAGCGAACAATATAATGATAATGAATGATAATGATGATAATGAAACTTTCGGCCAAGCAGCATTGGCGTTCTGATTTTTTCTTCTTTTTTTTGGGGGGGGGGGGGCGTTTTCGTAATGGCCTTACCAGTTTCAGAGAAAATAATATCCGAAAAGTGTTAATCTCCCCAAAGAACATTGATTCCAATGCATGTCACGTTGTTAAGTCCGACTCGGGCCTATACGGGTTGGCAAATAAAAAAAAATAAAAAAAAAACACGTTTCACTCTCTAATGTTCATCTACGATACTCCGAATTGCAGCGAATTGCGAACCCTCGTAATTCCTACCCACCATACACAGGGCCAATTGTGACCAAATGAAAGTAAATTCGTACTTTTTATATTTGGCGTTTTTCATCCGATTTTACACTCAATTTGTCCAGTTGCGTCACAAAAAAAAAACACTGGCAACCCTTGAATTATTCTCGACAGTAGTAAACAAATCTTTAACTTAAGCTTTTGTCAACTTTTCCATCAAAATGGATTTAACAGGAGATATATTAAGCAAAGGACGTTGTAAATGAAATAACTCAGGCGGCAATTTCTTACTCAACCAAACTTACTTCAAAAACATGACACAAATAACAGTGGATATCTGTTTGTTAGAATGTCGTAACGGTATTAATGAAATATCAACCCCCCCCCCTTACTCCCCACCCTCCTTCTCACTTCCCTCCCTCTGCTACGAAATAACATAAGACACTTGAACTTGAAGAAATTCTCAATTACGACATTATGCATAAAGCTGTACATTGACTCTCGATAAACTGCCATAAGGTCAAATTCTCTGAGCTAAACTTTACGTTATAGCGCCCCCACTTTGTATCATGCAACAACAACCACAGGAAGTCAGCGCATCATACAATACCCAAGGTAAACAATGAAATCGCCGACTGTTTCACACACTTTTCCTTATTAGTTTTATGATGAAATGAAGAATCAAATCGGAATTTTCAAATTATTCCAAAAACAAAACAAGTTTCTATAAATACAGTGGTTTGTAAAATGCATCAGGAGTTCTCATTTGCGAATTTGCCATGAAGCTTCCCCTTAAAAGTGTGATGTCATCTGTAAATAGATAGATATTGATCAATTATATTGAAGATTTCGTGTTAGGTAAATGTACTCAGTCAAACCTATAAAACTGAAACCGCTTCGGTTATAAGCCTAAACTAATCTGACAATTGGTAAACAAGCGTTATCAATTTTATGACCTGTGTATACATTCTTACCATGAATATACATACTCAAGAAATGCTCTATGGTTAAACGGTTTTATTGTGTATATGACACAGACCAATCAGTAGGCTTTAATCATTAAAAGAAAAGCCAAAACTGTTGAATATTCATATCCCTTAGAATAGTAGAAGTGTATATTTCAAGATATGTTTACTGCTTCTGTATTAATCATGAAAATAAAACTGTTGCTCTGAAATAATTGTCAGTAATTGACCTTTTCACTAGTGAACTGGGCGCACCCCTCTGAAGAAAAACAACTCAGTCACGCCACCGGTGCTGTGGCCGAGTGGATAAAGGCGGTGGCATTTGAAGCAATGAGGCTCAGCAATCGGGAACTTCGGGGTCCGATTCCCGGTAGGGTCATAGTAAGCCTGGGGTTTTTCTTATTCCAAGAGCAATCTACGGTTTTCCCATCTGAAAAGACTTTCTAAACTGAAAAGATTCCAAATTTGAGTTAAAAATGTTGAATTGGAAGCCACCGACGTGACAATTGTAATCCATAAGCCCTTCCGGGCTACTCCCACATTTGTGGTCGCTTAAGTGTCGTAAAAATAACTGCTGATTATTATTATTGTTATACTTGCGTCAATATATTCTTCATTATAAAGAAAGACCAATCAACTGAATGCAATCTCTCTTCACCCATCCCCCCCCCCAATTTGTTATTGTAAGATTCTTAATCATCATGGAACTATATTTTAATTGAACTAACTGTCTGTTTCAATTTATAAAAGAAAGCAAAACATCTTGGATTTAATTGGCTGCATAATATCGATAAAAGTGTCAACCCGAAACGAGATAGAGATTATTAAAAATAGATTAGGAAACGCTGTTAATGAAGGATCTTACTCAAGACGAAATAGAGAATAGGTTCAATGCTACAAAGTTGGGTGATATTGAGGTGAAATCTGCAATTGCTAATCTCGATTGTGAAGAGTCCCAAAAACCCCTCACTCCTCCCTCTCACCTTCCATTGTCAGACAAGGCCCGTAACCAGGAATTCTGATTTGGAGGGGAACCAACAACTTAAGAAGGGGCACAATACTCGTATCCTGTCACTTGTGAACTTTGTGCACAGGATTGTGGCCAGGATGGAGGGGTGGGAGGGGGGCACCCTCCGCCCCGACCAGCCTACGGGCTTAGTACGTCCCTCCACCACTTATGAGTCCGGCTGATCCTCCATTCTTAAAACCGAAAGCTGCATTATGGAATGCAATTTACCTTTTTGTTTTTGCCTTTTAAATTTTAAGTTGCTGTATAAGCTATACATAGCACTACATTTATGGCCATCACCAATGTAACCGAGTATATTTCAACATCATATTTTTTATATCCAACCGTGTGAAATCGTATTTTTCTTTTGTTACGAGTCGTAAAACCATTTTGCCATTCCCAATAAAAGTTGTTTAGGTCAGGAAGTGATAGCTTGTTATATTGGATCTGATTTCTTGTTTGAGTTTCTTTTCATTTCATTTCAGTGTTTAATTGGTTTTTATTGTTTATTTGTGTTTTGTTCCTTTTTTTATTACCACTTGCACTTACCCTGATGCCCAGGGTCTTATTCTTTGCATGAAATTTTAAAACTATAGTGAGAAAGTTTCTTACAAAGTACAAATGACTATGATGGTGTAAAAACTGCAGAAACTGTGTTTTGGGGGAGGGGGCGGGCGGGGAGATTTCAACCATTTCTGCGATACAGAGAAAGCTCTAAGCATTACACCCCTTTAATAAGTGAACATATCCCTATAAATATGCCCGTTTTCGGAAGAATCTGACCATTTTTCAAAACGTCAGAAATCTGTAAGATGCCAGATCGACCGACATGATTAATCCAAGATGTTGTTCGGAGGCGATAAGAACGTTATATGTCGATTTCATCCAATCAGAGCACAAGAAAACGACATGTTATACGGGTAGTCCAATCAGAGCACGAGTAACCGACATATGTCAATTTAATATGACATATGTAGATTTCGTCCAATCAGAGCGCTACTTAACAACGGGTGACAATGGTCATCCAATGTGATCACGAGAAACCGACATGTTAATTTAATTCGACATATGTCGATTTCAGGACTTATGGCTGAATAGGCGCAACATACCCCGTTCACGTTTTTTTATTTCTGTGTCTAGGTAATGGTTTAAATCCCGGCAGCACTTGTGATTATCATAACCAACCAAAAAATTCAGTTGAAACAGAGAATTTCACTGAATGCAGTGGCGTAGCCAGCATTCTATTGTTAGGGGGGCAAGATTTTTCATAAGGGGGGCAAATTCGAAATACGCTATAGGGGCCTATGGTTTAACAAATAACAGTAATGCAGCATGTGTAAAATGAATAAATAATTCCGCACATTATGAAAAGGATACAATGAATAAATTAGCTACTCTAATCCACTATATGCCCAGATTTCCACACAAACAAGTTTCACTAGGCCTATAGGGCCTATATACGTGCAGTGAAAATTCTCCACGTGTGGCATCATTGGTCGCTGAAAATGCACATGGGTTGCTAGCGCTAGTTTGTAATGGTTTTACAACCGGCCAAATTATTGGCGCTTATTCTGTAGGACGATATTGATCAACGGTCTCCGTATGTGGGTATGATGAAGGCCCAAAATGTGTAATATCTCGGTCTGATTAGCAAGTTCTGACCTTATATGAAGTATGAACTTGAGCCCTGAGGTATGTATACTTGTGATTAGAACTCGAAAAAATGTAAAAAAGAAGTATTTTGAATACATCACTTGACTTCACTGGGGGGGGGGGAAGACTGTAGCACAAAGAAAATTTGGGGGGCATTGCCCCCTGGCCCCCTCTGGCTTCGCCACTGGCTGAATGACCGATGAGACATCATTAAAACTTTGGGGGATTTGCATAGGGCTCTACGTGTGATATGATAATTCAACATAACAGAGGGGCAATGCACAGGTAGAATGTTGTGTTTATCTATATAACTTCCCATTCACATTGTAACCATGTCTGAAAAGTTGGTACATCCTTTGAGTGTTGAGACCCACGGATTTGATGCAAAATTTTAATTATAGTTTTGGACTCACCACAACCCAATATGTCAATTAACCACAACTAGCGATGCAATTAACCACGTTATCTGCACTCAAACATGGTTTCTAATACGGAATTCATCTGCACTAGATACGTAAGGGCGTTTGCCTCACTATTCTGCAATACCTGGATTTTCTTACTTTCATTTTTCTTTTCTGAGTTGAACTTTACCTTATATCATTACGAAACCAATTGAAATCCTTACTGAAGATAAAAAAAGGGGGAAATTACGCTTTCACTACTCAACGAGACGTTGACATTCGAAAATAGCAACTCCCTTAATTAACTTAAGACAATGAACTTTCATTTTTGAAGATGTATTACGCAATAATATACATTCACATCCTACGCCTACTCTCCCCGTTTCCCGTGTCTGTATACTTCACTCAGACATATATAGGCTTAGTGTGTAAAACCTAATAGTTTAAGTGCACACTATGGCGGAAGTATTCAATAACGTCTTCGTTCAAGTTCAGTAGGGCACGATGCGATAATTGACGTGTCGAAAATCTATATATACTATAGTATGCTATGTATAGATGATCTTGCTATAAATGTTAATTGTACAGATTTTCGTGCTATTAGTTATTACTATATAAATACTGCTGTTATACTGCTATTGTAGATATGACCTTGTAATGGATGCTATTGTACAGATGCTCTTGCTATGATATGCTATTGGGCACATATGATCTTGCAAAAGATACTATTGTCTACGGTAAATGCTATCGCTATAGTGATATTGTACACGTGGTATTGCTATAGATGCTATTGAATACATGATACATCGTAAGCAAAAGGCAAAAATCTATGTCCAACCTAATTTGTATATATGATTCCGAGCTATTTATCCATTGTTATTGCCGGCAATTGTGCTTGTTTCAATGAAATGTCATAATAGTCCATTCACGTGGCTGTCTCCAAACTTAACATTGCTTCCATCCAACCACCTTCTCCATTATAAATCCCTCCTCCATTTTTTTTTTCATTTTATTATTTCACCCGTGCGTGATGGTCACTCTATATCATAATTCCTATTGGCTGTTCCTGTTCTCAAAATAAAATCAAGAGTTCATAGAAACTTCAATAACATTAGCCTTCTATAATTAGCCTACGTTGTGTATTCAACTATAAAAGCGAATGTAGCACTCAATTCCAGATCCATGGCACGACAAATCAATCGTTTTTTTAAATTAATATTATTATTTTTGTGTGTTTTTTATTTTTTTGAGTTTTTTCGGTTTTATAAAATCACCATTCCACTGAAACGACTGAACTGATACTTTTACATGATTCATACATCTAAAGGACAATAAGCCTGACCAAAATAAGACAAACAAGAACAACCAAGAACCCCAAAAAGCAAGAAAACCCACAAAATAGTAGCGACAAGTAAGACATTTACAGAAGCTGAGCATTAAATTTGCATTTTGTGGTGTAAAGTTCACACAATTCAGTGTAACCATAGTAACCATACTAAAAAGCGCGGGTACCTGACAACGTCACATGTTATGTCGGTGCACAGGAATGATAAACTTATGCAAAAGGGTTGCAAATGCCACAAAACAAAACATTACATTTTTTAAGACACAATTTAATCTGGAACGAAACAAACAGTTAATCAATCGCTGATGATACGAGCATGCAGTAAATGATAGTAACAAAAGGAAAAAATTATCTTAGATTGAGGTGTATCAAGTTGTGGTTGAGTAAGTGAAGAACCTAAACCATTTGAATGGGCAAACACCATTGTCAACCAGGTGACATACTTTCCCTGTAAAACATTTACAACTGGGCATGACAAACTCATCGATTTATATTTATAGTTTAGCTTAAAAACTCCACTGCCTAGAAGGCAGAACCGGCTCATATTTTTTCTCTGTCAAACTTGCAGCTTGAGTTGTTAGTCGTAAAGATAAAGTTTAGTTATGTGCTCCCAGACATGTCAAAGTTCAAGTTTGACAACCCCGCTCGATCTTGTTAACAACCAATCAATCATGGGTTGTCTCGCTCTTTCGTGTTACTTAACAGAGAGCCCGTAAACCTTCAAACAGAGACAGTGTGTACAGTATTAGATAAAGGGCTGTATAATACGAACGAAACTCTTAAATACACTTCACGAAGGCAAAGATGTGTAAATAGAAAAAGCCCTATCACTGGTCCGTGTGATGTATAACAGTAAATACATTTATTTACAGACTCATCTACGTTGGTATGCAACCTATGCATACAGCTCTTGACCTGATCGGGTCATACATATACCACGCTCAAGTTAGTCTATAAAGTCAAGTTATAAACTAAGGAAATACATTCTTTTCTCTTTGCAAGGAAATATGATAATTTACTTAGTGTGACTGCCTGTTAGTGACATGCCATAAGCTATGTATATTTATCAGTACATGTGCTATGTCTATGCATATTCATAAATGTGTATGTATGTATAGGTGGTCTGTATATATGTAAGTGGCTATAGCTTTCACGTGCATGCCTATCATAAATTTATGGTCAACTATATATGTTGTAAAACTTCTGTATCTTCCATATCTTAAGAAACCCGTTAATATACTAGATTTAACCTTTACGGCACCATAAAATGGTAATAAAACCCAGACGTAGGGCAAAGCTGATTACTTTATTACTGATTAAATCAATGAAACTTGACTTTTAAATGCACAACAACAAAATTAAACTCTTTCATTATATGCTTACATGTTGCAAGGAAAAATAAAAACATTCCATCACCAAGACTTGAATAATCTCAAGTTTCTGTTTTCTTTATTGTTTCTTTCTTTTCTGTGGAGCCTTAAAACTGATCAAAGGAATATCTTGCAGTAGGTCAAAGGTCAGCATAACTCGGAAGTGAAACATGGTGCTACCAAAGGAATATAAATTTGTTGTCCGCGTAAGGGAATGGGAAGGGATAGGGGAAGGGTGTAATCACCAATCAGACTATCTGTTGATGTCATAAAGCCTCTTTTTGTTTTTGGCTTCAGATGACAGCCTGTTGCTTTTGTGTTTTTGTTTAGATTTATCACGTCCTTACTGAACACAAATAGGCCATGATGGCCGTAGCCCAAATGTATTTCTTATATTTACTCAAACTAATGGTGGTTGTGATTGTTGCTTCTAATTATTATATTGAATTTTTTTGGAATCCATAACTTGATATATTTGAACCAAAAATTAAAATAGTACAACATTAATGTATATAAACAGTTCTTGGGGACTGAACGAAAGGCAATAGGTTCTTTGATCGAAAGCGTTTGCACTCTTCAACTTCAATAGTTGTAACAAGGTCTGTATTTATTCTATATATGAATGTGCTGTATAATGACTAAAGTGAAGTTAGCGAGCACTTTTGTCAAGTTTGGTTTCGTAGAGTATAGTCTCATGAAACAAAGCCATGGCAGGTGTAATGATTTACCATGAAAGTTTGAAGAGGGAAAAATATCGTCTAGTCTGTTTGGATTAAATTATTAAAAAACTATTAACCATACATGTACATTATTCTGTGTACCCTCATATTTAAATATGTGAGCGAATAATCAATGTTTCAAGCACATCACATATCATACACACCTTGTTGAAGGTGGCTATTCAACTTTTATATGAACTTCTTCGATTGGGGAAAATGTGTATCCAATGGGGGGGGGGGGGGGCAAGAATGTCGAGGGACAGTGGAACATATGACTTTGATTTTGAAATGGTAACCACAAAATTAGCTCATAATATTCAGAAGATATTAATCCTCTGGCATCCGGTAGTTTGCGATTAACAAAAGGGAGACCTTGTAATTTAAACAAAACAGGAAAAGGGTACCTTTCATTTATCAAAAACCCACAAGAGGGTAGGTCATCCATTATGACGTCAACAAAAGGGGGTAATTTCAATCGAAAGTGAACTTGGAATAAAATCAAAATTCTCATTTTATTCAATATAATGAGTATATTAAAGTAAAGTCCATGTTATATGGAAGATTTCATTGATTACTCAAACAGATCTTTGTATTATATTCGTAACTATCATGAAGAACTATAGACTAGTAGTATGGGTACGAATCCATTAGTGCGAGTACAAGTACTGGAGTACACACTACACTCCATGAGTATATACGTGTAAGAGTATATTTGTATTTGTATGTATTTTAGATCCTCCTGCAAGCAGGAACTCGCGAAGAAGCCTCATTGGCTTATCAAAGCCGCAAGCTGACCGAAGCCAGTCTCATAGATTCATATTTAACGTCCATGATTATGAATTGTCAATTGTCAACAACTCTGTAACTGGGCGACAAACATTAATCTGGGAGTGACTCGAACCGGGGACCTAATGATTGAAAGGCACCGGCGTTAACCACTGAGCTAACACTCCTATAGTGCAAAGCCCAAAGTGCAGAGTACGAGTACAAGCATTGAAGAAGCGAGTACGAATACCAGTACTGTAAAATGTTAACTCGAGTACATTAAAACTAGAGTACCACAAATCAGATACCGAATATGATGAGATGAATTCATTCCCTGACAGACTGCCTACAAGGTATTTCTTATCTCGATTTTACAATATCATATTTTAATAATCCCAGCTATATTTTATGGCGCGGTTCGATGTTGCTATTTTATGGCTTTGTAATAAAGATTCAGATATCTCAAGGGGAGTGCTTAAACAAATGTCAACTTGTATATAAATACCATGGGATCGTAAAAAATTAGACTATAAATAAATTATTTCACAAACTGAAGATGACTATCCGTGCACACGCCGCCTATATGCTGTGTATGCACCAATACGTATATAATATGAGACATATGATAGAACTATACTGGATAAAATTGGCTTTTAACTTCAGTTTAATTGTAAAAAGAAATAAGAATATTCTTGTGGTAACCAGCCGAACAGCAAAGAATATCTTGTTCCCTTTAAGAGACATCAAGGTTGACGATTTTGATCAAGTCTAAATATGGCATCGTCATCATCTAAAACGTAGATTCGACCCCCCCCCCCCCCCCTCCTCACCAACCTCCAGTTAAATGGTCACTGTTCTCTATAAATAAAACACAAGTAAATGATGAATTTAGTCAAACGTTTAGTCTGGATAAATATGATTTACTAGTAATGTTTCTATAGCTCTTCGGGTTTCCACGAAATATAGCTCAGGAATGCTCCTTTAAGGCTAAATTGATGCTACTGTCGGCTTCTCAGTAAAGGCATGAATTTTAGTGTTAATATATTGTGTTATATTAATTATTATAACTCAACCACGTTCTTTCAATTTTCAATCTTGGATGACATTTAATATCATTGTGTCTTTGTTAAATATTTAATGCATCGTAAACATGTGATGTGAGTCTATAATGGTCTGTGTATTATTTAAATATTATAGTCCCGTTATACTCCCTTGATAAACAGATTAGCTCATTAAAGTGTCGGTTCTCAACAATTAAATGTTACTAAAAAAAATCATCCTGGACTGATAGCAGCGGTATTCAACGGTCTACAAGATAACAAAAGTACTATTATGCCTAAAAGACATCCTTTATGTGTTTAAGGTTTGGTTTGGGGGCAGAAGGGAGGGTGGAGGGGGGGGGGGGGGGGTTGGAGACACAATTAGATATTTGTCTAGCTAGGCTCCAGCTGCATTTCATATGAAAATGAACAATTTTGAGCTATAGGTAATGTTCGTTTTGTCTTTTTTAAAACAAGGTTACGATTTAAATCTGAAATATATTATAAGACATTTATCTTCAAAAGTATCTGAAAGCGAGATAAATTATTTATATATATATATATATATATATATATATATATATATATATATATATATATATATATATATATATATATATATATATATATATATATATAAATATATTATTATTATTACATCGTAAAAGTGAACAGGTGTTGTAAAACACAACTTTTCAAATGACTATGTCACTTAGAGCGTTGATTCTGTGACGTTATGATAAATGCACACTTTTAATGTCAGGTATTAATGTTAACTCGAACATATCGTAACTATGAGCAAAATGACTACGTATGTGTAATCAGTTACGTCTTTCAGTGTACATAATTTGTTATCAATTCCAGGTTTTATAGAATTAAGATAATTCTATCTATAGATTATATGATTAAAGGTTAATTTGTCACAAAGTAAGAGTGATATTGAAGTCTAACATACACACAGACACACACACATACAAACATATTGTAGGCCTACATATATACATTTCCTGTAATATTTTTTAAGATCATCTAAACAGTTTTGATTTGTTTACGAGACTTAAGCAGACAATATGTGTAACATCCTTTCCGAGGGTTAATGATCCAACTCGGAAATTCTTTATTTATGAAGAAATTACACCGAGGAAGCAAATGTAATGATAATCACAACAGTATACCTGTACACATTAAACTGTGCCATACTCACCAGAATATTATAATAACGATAGGCTTACACGCAGACGTATGCACTTCACTATTCACCACACAATCGCACAAAAACACGCCCCCTCCCCTCCCCTTCCCCTCCCCTCCACCTCCCCAAAAGTCGTAGTAAATATTTCATCCCCTCTTCACGGAGGTTAAATCCATTGTTTTGCTCCTTCTCCTGTTGCAGATATTGATGTAACCGTTGATAATGAAATTAAAGTTTAATAATTTTAGCCCAAAATGGCGTTTTTTCTTCCTAGCCACATTTCGTATGAGACATGACAGGTAAGATTTTGACCATTACTGCATGGCTTCACGTGATGAGCAGGGTCCTTTTGCACTCATGTGTCGTTTGTTCACCAACTCTTTTTTACCTCTGATGACCTCAACTGACCTTTGATTATCGTAGACATGTAGGCCTATTTAGGTTTCCAACTTCTACTTTAGACTGTTATCATGTTTACAAGGTTTTCTGATTTTAAAGCTGTGTTATAATGACATCAAATTCTTCTTCGACCGCGGACACAATAATATTATAGAATTCCTTGAACTTATTTTATATTTTATTTTAGAGTGGATCTAAATACCAGTTATGAGTATAGGTCTCTCAACGTAAAGCAACAGTATAATTGCGCAAAACTATAGGTACACATCACAACTGCACGGTGTCTAACGGTGACCTTGGTCAACACTTGTGCAAGAAATATTGATATTGTCAGAGTAAAGAATACAATGGAGTTGATCACTGGCATGACAAAAAATCATTTACAAAAATAATAAATTAAACAAAAAAATTAAAAAAGAGATTGGAGGAAGGAATCATAGGTGACGTCACACTCACTTGGAGGTTCCTGGACCTAACATTATTTACAACAACAAACTGATTCCTGCTGATGCTCTGAAACCAATGACCAATCAAAGTCAAAGACCGCAGTACAAATATACATACATACACACACATACAATACAGACAGACAGAGAGACAGACAGACAGACAACCCTGTCAGCGTAAGGGGGTCTACAGCAGGGTTTCCCTAACTTTATCCCCACCCCCCACGAGCCCCCTGTGGATGTCAGAGTTGTTATTATACTATAATATGCATAACAGTGCTTCGTAAAAGATCAAGTTCACAGTGTAATATTGAACTGGTATATCATGTTAAAACAGGCTAGTGACTGCATGATGTCACTCAACAACAATGTTAAAGCATGAATTTATGCTAACTTTGCTTTGTGTCGGGCAAAATGGAGGTCATCTGGAATTTCCAAAATAATAATAATTACTTTGGTCAACCTTTCAGTTACTTTCTCAGCTCTTTATCTTCACGACGTACTGTCATGCGTACACTAACTTCACCAATGCCATGCGGCCTGTGTCTGTTTCATAATTCAGTTATTTATCGTTACGGTACTACTACTATGGCAACATATGCTTATGGAACGCGAAAAGAGTTTGTCGATAGGTACGACTTTTATAGTGAATAGTACATTGCATTGCGTTTTGATTTCTTGTTTCTATTTTTGGTGTTTTTTTTTATGAGACAACTAACGAAGAAGCTTCTGCGTTATCCGTTCTCAACCACATTTTAGATTCAAATTATAAACATCGTAAACTATAGAAGACGGTAGGTTTAAACATGATCCAACACTCGGTTGAAACGTAAAACAGTGACTGTGAAATTCGTGTTCACTATATATAGTGTAGATAAGAATTCAAGATATCCTATATAGACTTCGTAAACTATTGAGAAAGAGAATGGGGAACAAAAACGCTAAGACATTTTTATGGTTTCTTATCGTTACGTTATGGTCACACAATTATTGGTTTGTGAGAGATAGTACAACCACTCACCATTAATTTCTCTGATATACATGTGTTTTGCGTAGCACCCCAAATCTGATGGTAAGGGTGGAAGGGAGGAGGGCGGTATGGCTGCAAAAATGATAAAGGTACCGAGGATCTGGGTAACAAGGAATTGATTATCCCTAACATTTCATTCCACCTCTCCCTTCCAAAGTGTTAGCTGTTTTTATTTCCTTCACGATGTTAAAACTATCGCTAGTGTAATTTGTAGCGTGTGTCGGGAAGGTTTTTTATTTTTATTTTTTTAACCATTTAAAAATAACACTGGTGTAAATATCATGCAAGTTAAACATCTAAATAGCAACTAAATAGTTTGAACATAACATGTAATGTATATTATGTACGTTATATGTCAATGTTGTTGCTTTCTGCTCTTATTTTTAACCGCTTACATATTCAATATGAAATATGTCAACAATTTCTTACGATTTATTTTCCTCTTATGACTAATTAAGTAGGTGCCTTTTGTTTAAAGATGTCGTGAAACTTCTATGCATTATTTTGTCCTCATTCACAAATTTTAAAAACCAACACTACATCTATAGTCTTGGACTAAGAGCTCCTAGAATCGATCTGTTCCAGAGGAAATATAGTACATATCACACACCACTGTATATATATAGGATGACCCCAGCCGTTCCTCACAACGCATCAAGAAGGGGAATTTTAATGCTTTGTGGTTAGGGATGTGTTTACGAAACTTGTCACTGTCCTCCCTGCATTCTCCATTTTTCATACCTAACTGCACTTAAGTCAATTGAAATTGCCTGTACTGAGGAGGATGACATTGACGCCTTTCAGCTTTCGTGATTTAGTGTTTTAATCAAGCTCGGTTTAGGGCAGGAGACACACACACACACATGGACTTTCACACACAAACATACGCACGCACAGACACCAATATCACACTTTGCTAAGCAGTCGCTGAGAGCCTCTTTCTTGTCTCGTTAGTAGTTAAATTCTGACATTGCATTTTCTGGAGAATGTGACGTCACTTGGTCTTAACACGGACGGTTATAACACGGATTACCAACTTCCATGTAGGCCTCTTCGCAGATGGGTGAGGGGCGGAGAGAGAGAGAGGGGTGGAGAGGGGGTGCGGTTAGTTTATTGTACCTTCTACGGGAATTCGCTGGGGAAGTGGCTGTACCACAATAATGTGCAACAGCATATGTAGAGTATATATCCCTTGAAACTGGGACCAATTAGAGCAATCAGTTAATAAAATAAATTGTAATTGTGTATAGCTCACTCAGTGGTGTAATTGTGTATAACTCATTCAGTGGTGTAATTGTGTATAGCTCACTCAGTGGTGTAATTTTGAATTATGTGATGACCATTGTGTAATGTACATTGTATAAGTGATGTTCATTGAGTGGTGTAAGTGTGTATAACCCACTCAATGGTGTAATTGTGAATTAAGTGATGTCAATTGTGTTATGTACATTGAATTAGTGATGTCCATTGAGTGGTGTACTCGTGTATAACTCACTCAGTGGTGTAATTGTGTATAACTCACTCAGTGGTGTAATTGTGTATAACCCACTCAGTGGTGTAATTGTGAATTAAGTGATGACCATTGTGTTATGTGCATTGAGTAAGTGATGTCCATTGAGTGGTGTAAGTGTGTATACCCCACTCAGTGGTGTAATTTTGAATTTAAGTGATGACCATTGTGTAATGTACATTGTATAAGTGATGTTCATTGAGTGGAGTAAGTGTGTATAACCCACTCAATGGTGTAATTGTGAATTAAGTGATGTCCATTGTGCTATTTCCATTGAATTAGTGATGTCCATTGAGTGGTGTACTCGTGTATAACTCACTCAGTGGTGTAATTGTGTATAACTCACTCAGTGGTGTAATTGTGTATAACTCACTCAGTGGTGTAATTGTGAATTAAGTGATGTCCATTGTGTTATTTCCATTGAATTAGTGATGTCCATTGAGTGGTGTACTCGTGTATAACTCACTCAGTGGTGTAATTGTGTATAACTCACTCAGTGGTGTAATTGTGTATAACTCACTCAGTGGTGTAATTGTGAATTAAGTGATGACCATTGTGTTATTTCCATTGAATTAGTGATGTCCATTGAGGGGTGTACTCGTGTATAACTCACTCAGTGGTGTAATTGTGTATAACTCACTCAGTGGTGTAATTGTGTATAACCCACTCAGTGGTGAAATTGTGAATTAAGTGATGACCATTGTGTTATGTGCATTGAGTAAGTGATGTCCATTGAGTGGTGTAAGTGTGTATACCCCACTCAGTGGTGTAATTGTGAATTAAGTGATGACCATTGTGTTATTTCCATTGAATTAGTGATGTCCATTGAGGGGTGTACTCGTGTATAACTCACTCAGTGGTGTAATTGTGTATAACTCACTCAGTGGTGTAATTGTGTATAACCCACTCAGTGGTGTAATTGTGAATTAAGTGATGACCATTGTGTTATGTGCATTGAGTAAGTGATGTCCATTGAGTGGTGTAAGTGTGTATACCCCACTCAGTGGTGTAATTGTGAATTAAGTGATGACCATTGTGTTATTTCCATTGAATTAGTGATGTCCATTGAGGGGTGTACTCGTGTATAACTCACTCAGTGGTGTAATTGTGTATAACTCACTCAGTGGTGTAATTGTGTATAACCCACTCAGTGGTGTAATTGTGAATTAAGTGATGACCATTGTGTTATGTGCATTGAGTAAGTGATGTCCATTGAGTGGTGTAATTGTGTATAACTCACTCAGTGGTGTAATCGTGAATTAAGTGATGTCCATTGTGTTATGTACATTGAATTAGTGATGTCCATTGAGTGGTGTACTCGTGTATAACTCACTCAGTGGTGTAATTGTGTATAACTCACTCAGTGGTGTAATCGTGAATTAAGTGATGTCCATTGTGTTATGTACATTGAATTAGTGATGTCCATTGAGTGGTGTACTCGTGTATAACTCACTCAGTGGTGTAATTGTGTATAACTCACTCAGTGGTGTAATCGTGAATTAAGTGATGTCCATTGTGTTATGTACATTGAATTAGTGATGTCCATTGAGTGGTGTACTCGTGTATAACTCACTCAGTGGTGTAATTGTGTATAACTCACTCAGTGGTGTAATCGTGAATTAAGTGATATCCATTGTGGTCTTTCCATCGAATTAGTGATGGCCATTGAGTGGTGCACTCGTGTATAACTCACTCAGTGGTGTAATTGTGTATAACTCACTCAGTGGTGTAATTGTGTATAACTCACTCAGTGGTGTAATTGTGTATAACTCACTCAGTGGTGTAATTGTGTATAACTCACTCAGTGGTGTAATTGTGTATAACTCACTCAGTGGTGTAATCGTGAATTAAGTGATATCCATTGTGTTATTTCCATTGAATTAGTGATGTCCATTGATGTCCATTTTGTTCAGTATTTATTCGATTTTACAGATGGACACCAAACGCTGCAAGTTATTATTTATATCTTGAGCAGAATAAAAGAGTTATATACAACCTGAATATGTAATTGATTCACTAAGTTCACTCATAATGGTACAGTTTGTTCTGTGTAGGCCTATATATAGTTATCTGCGTCATCAGAATCAAACCATGTATCATATTCGTACAAGTTCAGATACCGAGAACGTTCACTCTAAGAGATCTCCTTGTTGAAAACCATTTGATAACTGGACATTAACAATTTATTAAACACAAAGTCTATAGTACAAAATCGGTCTCACTCATTGGTATAATGCGCTTTGCGTCATTTTTTGAAATTTCCAAAGTTTTATGCCGTAATTTGACTCTTCCTGCATGCGTGGTGAGATTTTGTTACAGTTATTGTTTTGAATTATTGGTCGAGTATGCTTACTAACTTCAACATTATTATTATTACTTTTTTCATCTTTAACGCTTGTATTAGAAATATTTCGTAAAAAGAAATGGCGTATGGAATATTTACATAAGAAGTCTTACGTTTCAAAAATATAGAACATGCTCATGACATCCAATGCATAATATGTGATGATATTAAACATCGGAGTGGAGAATATCATATCATGTGCACCATGGAGTATTGTACTATAGTAAGCTTATAGTTTAATCTATACAGATAATTTACTTATTTATATATATATATATATTATATATATATATATATATATATATATATATATATATATATATATATATATACATATATATATGTATGTATGACCTTCGTCAGCAATACTTGGCAGTGGAATGTAAAGTACAAAATGTAACTTAATGAAAGTATGACGCTAGATATGTTAGTGTGATTGGCACTGATGGAATTAGTGCCAAATAAACCATGACTTTACAGGAAGCGGATTAAGGAAAGAATTGGATGAACAGATCTGAGGCTGATAAAGTCTCGAGCAAGCATAGTTATAAAACTCCACTTCCAATATGGATAATATATTCCTCAACGAGAATAAGTTTCTGCTTGCAATCAAATCGGATCCATACAGTTTGCTTCAAACCTGATTTGAACTCTAGCAGCCATTTAAGATCTATCATCTTCCAACCTTCTCGGCCTTCTGGCTAAGATCATGTGTAATATCTGTTCCCTTTCGAGGGGAATGGTGATGCACACCCGACGATGGTCACACAGTCACAGTCCCGATGCAAGGGGACTGGGGTTGAGAGCGGATCAGTCGTTCGGTTGTTTGGCTTTTCGTGCCCAGGTTCTTTCCTGGGTGACTTTTCTTAAAAGGTATATCATCTTCCAACCTCATCATTTTCATAACTAAGACATAACTAAGACATAACTGTCAATAATTTGGTTAAACCTTTTCTAAAACAAAATAATTGATAACTTAATTAAGTCGGCTAAGGACCATAACATTTCAAATGACACTGTTGAAGTTCCGAGACACAATCAAACAATATGGAGACGCACTCCTAAACAATTTCAGAGTAATTCCTCTTTCTGATAAGAATGTTTGTGCTTGAAACGATCGCTACGAAGGACCACGAAATAGGCCTATCTGAAATACTGCAGCTTCCTATCAGCTGGGGGTGGGGGGGGGCTCTTCCAAATGGGCGTTCCTCCTTAGCCGCCTTGGACATTTTTTCCAAGGTACCGGCCTAGATCCTTATCTGTTAAACTTCCCAATTCATTTATGTTAGAAGTACCACATTTTGGAGATGGTTTTCAATTACCTGATATGACCATCAAAGAACCGTTCAAAACAATAGTACCTCCAAATTATGCATGTTGAATGTAAATTTTAACTTTCAAAGCATACATTTTCAGTGACCATGTGCAAGTTCACAAATAGTTGAGAAACTGTTTTTTTTATATTATTTGTCCCTATATGCTATGTTGTAGGAGTATACGTGTTAGCCTACTGTATATAACTACTTCGAAATCCAAGTATAATACACTGCAAAATTTGAAATCAAACGTACATTTTCAAAAATGCAAAAAAAATCTCTTCATAATTTATATATACGAAAATTCATACATATGGTCGTGGATGCAGGAAACAATATCACATGTATAGCTGAGCTGGGTTAACATTGTCCAAACAGATCACGCTATGTAGAATCTCATAAAGTGCCTTTATCGAACAATTAATCAGCTTGATCATATGCAACGGAACTACATGACCATGTACTTCCTATTATTTCAAATATCATTCTCATTATATTACTGTTGGTATGCATCCTTGTGGTAACCCTAGAACTTCCCTATATAGATCTTGTGTTGTTTATGAAGCTCGAGCCTATAGCCTAGCCTATTGCAGGTCAAAGTTACTAGGAACTGAGCTCCACCTAAACGTAGGGACGTTGCTTGCTGCGGTATAGTTCGTTTGGACGATTGCTTCGGGTATAGTGTGCTCTGCTTCGTGATTTATGAGCGTTTCTAATTCGTGGCGTAGATATAGAACATCGATAGGATCTTGGAGTTGCGCTGGCGAACTATACTATTATTTGTATGCAAGATACACGGCACGCTGGATGGGACTCTCCCGAACTCCCCAACAAGAAAACTACAATGTCAATATATATCGTACGTGTGGATTCCGAAGGTAGTGTGAAGGTCAGTTTTGTCTGTTTGCCCATTTATGGTGACTATATTAGTTTGCACTGCTAGTTTAGGGTTTATTTATTTAAGACTGTGCAATATCCATTGTCTATTTAATATAGCTATGTAGATAAAAGTTCCAAGTACATAAACTACGTGGCTTTCTTTTATGTGACTTATGTGACGACCAGACTATACACAGCACGTTAGCTGGGAAGCACGTTCACGGCTGCTCTCCGTGACTTAGTAAAAAAAATGCACCTACGAATATTCCCATGCAGTTAAGAGTGGATTTCAGCGTGGCCGAGGGTAACGAACACCACCAGCAATAAACTAATGGAACTTTGCTATTGGACCGTGATATCCAAGTGCATTCAGTACAACATGTTTTTTTTTATGGCGGGAAACCAAACCCGGCACAAGGGTTCGTCGTGCCAGGTGCAGTAAATAAACGGCTTGGCTCGCCAAATACCATAAAACTGAAGTTTGTTAATATTTAACTTGGGGAGAACTAACTCTCAATAAGCATTTACAACGTGCTTCAGATACAGATGATAAAGACACGGCTGAACGGGACGCTGTTTAAACTGATCGAAATTAGAAATTCTTCAGACATGAACCACATTTTGTAGAGGAAGGTTAACCCCGTCTTAGCAAAGGGTAAATGTCTAAGTGCGCACCTTAATGAAACAGAAACTGGTTCAGCGGAGTCCTGGGGGAAGTGTTCAACGATGGTTGCCATAGACTGAAGACAAAAAGCAAGTGATTTTCGGTTTCACGAATTCAATCTTTTCCGTGGCCGCCGCCTTGGTATGTTCATGCCTGTTTCTTGGTCACAGAAATACCGGTATGACAACGGCTTTCAAGGTAAGTCATACTCAGAAAAAGTTTTGCTCAATATTCATAAAATATATCTCATTATCATTCATTAGGTTTATAACCGTTACAATTCAAACCCCCATTGTTTTAACTTCATATACCTTTTCATAGACCACAAGGAAGTAGTTTTATCTCCCCTGCTACGAGTGGCTTTAGCTCAAGCCATATTATCTGACTATTGTTTGGAAATAATTGTATGATAAATGTTCAATGTCATTATTAGCTCATCGTGTTATTTCTTCTACTTCTAAACTTGTGATTCACCACACCTATATACACTAACTAAGACAAAGTTCAAAGTAATAGGTTATGTATAGCTGCATCAGTGTATGTTTACCGCGCATTGTTCTGTTCGGCCTATACTCTTTACTTCGTGTCAGTTTCAAATCACCTATGTCTCCCTGCACGTACATACATACACTTTGTCGCGATATACTCAGCTGAGACTATGAGCAGATGTCACTGCTAGCAAAGGTCAGCCCGCCTTCTTGTCGTACGACGCGGCTTGGGAATAACCAAACATGGGCGGAAAGAAGTCGCTCAAGCACAGGCTATCCATTACCGGCATCTGATATTGGAGAGGATAGCAAATAGTAAGTGAAATTATTATTATTTTCTCTCTGTTTTAAGGCTCAGATTACTAGGAAAATATTGTCTCGAAAGTATGTCAGGGAAGTTACGAATTTGTTTCTCTTCTTTTCAATCTAGTTTTCTGTCTTGACAACAGCACATAGTGAAATCATTATATCTTTAATTGGCGCTGCACGAGCAAATCCTATTGACTTTGAAACCTATGTTTAATTTGTCCCAAAAGATTTCCACGGATTGTTTTTGATCGATCTTTTCCTCGGTGTATGAATGAGTTTTAGATTCTTGGAAGGTCCTTAAACACGTGTATAGTGATACTTATCAGTGGAACACATCCCACACAAGTACCACCGCCTATAGAGGCTAATATCGTCGCATAGGCTAAAAATAGGCCAACGTGGCTATTAGTTTTACATGCATAAATCACTGCGACATGTTCTTATTCCATAGCGCTATGTACGAAAATATGAACCTTTTTAAAATGGTCCATGCTTGACATATTCTTAATAATAATGTGCAATAGTACAATATGTTAAATTATCTATAATCACATGACATGTCGAATACTTCATACTGTAAACCATGCGGTTTACAAGGCATGCTGCATCCATTGTAACAGATATCGTTTATTGCGACATTTCGGTATAGGCTAGTTAATGTTCACATTGATAGCGTAGTAGGGTCTCCTCCGTGTTCTCTGGTACACAAACCAGTTCTGACAGTGTATATTTTCTCATTTTGGGGGGGGGGGGGGGGTTCACATAATTTTTAATACAACAGTTTCATACATGAATCACATGCTTACCAAAACCGAAACATGGATTTTCCTTAACATATACTTTATACTACATACATATAAACATATATAGAGATTGAAGGATAATATAAATTACTAGTCAACGAATGGAGCATATGGCGGCAACTCCGTGGTCAAACAGATTTCAGGAAGGTTTGAGAAGGCGTCTCTTTGTCACCGCTGGTGAGCACTTTCAAAACCAAACAAGGCAAGTTACAAACTAATCTTTCTAATTCTATTTTTTTTTTGTAAATGTTTATTGCTCTATACTGACATCTCTGTCGTTTCAAATATGTAAGGCTGTCCCCTTCCTCGGTAAATTCTAACCATATTCGTACGTATACGATGAAAAATCCATGACCACAAAAGTCTGTATATGGCTGCTGCCTCGGACAGCTATGTTGTCTACACTCTAGTTTCCCGTCCACTGCATGGATGTAGTCCGCTATGCTAGCTGTTGTCTTTGTGAATAAGGAATATGGCCGAACAATACTGCTTTTAACCAACCATATTGTAATATGAAGTTCTAGAGGTTTTCCCGAGTTTCTTCGTGTATATTAGTAAATTGTAAAGTAGGGATATGTTTTTTTTTTCTGACCATCAGTGTTGTACGAGGATATCGAAAATGTGATTTAGTAAGAGAGAATATAGATTAGTTGTGTGAGATTTAAGAAATTATGAAGAAAATACAAATACTTTTATTAGAGCTTATGCAACACTATACTTATTACTACCATTCATGTTCGTTATTATGAGTTAAAACTATCTAAATATTATAGACAAATAGACAAATAAAAATATATAATAAAATTTGGCAATTTGAAATCACATTTTGTGAATTTATCTCAAGAATACAGGAGATATTGCCTGTAAACATTTTTGTAGCACGCCTCATGCCGGCTTCAACCGCTGTCCCTAGGTCTGGGGTTTCTTCCATCACGAATTAGAAAAAACCAAGAAAACCAAGTCCCTACTAATCTAAACTTCGTGTTTGGAATATGCAATGTAATAGACAAAGTGTGCTTTGTTTCAAAGTTAATTTCTTTAGTTTTAGAAATCGACAGATGGTGTTGATTATTTACTTTTTGTTATCTCAAGTAGGTAAGTCTAAACAACATAATCGTAGAGTTATCGACTAATATCTAAAACTCAAATACAGCATCTCCAATATTGCGATAGTTTATCTCTTAAACGAGTCTCATCAGATCTTCACAAGTTTATTCAATAAATAAAGTAGACAAAAGGCTATAGTTTATCTGAAAGAAAAATGAATAAAATGTAATAGAGTAAAGTTCCAATTTAAATTTTTGCCATGCAGGGGTTATGCTCTGTTTCAGGAGTTATTTGAAACTAAGCAATTGTGAAAATATTTGGGTCACAATGTTTCAGGGGATATGTATAAAGATAGCTTGCCAAACCATTTATTTTCTTAGTGTCCTCGTGGCTTTACTTTCTTACTTTTGGTTAAAGGAGAAAATAATAATTGTTTACACCCTCTCACGTGACCGCATGTTAACATTTATGAACAGGCCATGTTGCCGTTTTATGGGAACGATAAGCGAGGTAATTATTAAATTATACATCTTGTTATATTTGCAACTATATGCCCTTATTGATCATATGTGTTTATATTAGTTATATATAAGTTTTATATTATTTTCTGATATTAAATTCAAGAAATGAAATAACTTCACAGTCAAACAATGAAACAAAAGAAAACAGATTTCAATAGTATAAAGGCAAAGGAACTTGGTAATGTTAAAAAAGTTATTGAAAATGAAATATTTGTATAGCTTTTGTAGATATAAAAAATAGCTATAATATTATATCTGCCTTAAATAAATAGTAGCGACTACGTATAGTACTACTATATATGAATTAGTGTCGGATTTTCTCTCTTTGAAAAGAATAATATAAATATATCAAAATTCACAGGAACAACGTGAATGTGTTAATTCTGAGTTGAACAATATTGAAAATACAAATACAGAATAATCAATAGTTTTTTTCAACCCAAAAGTCGTTTATAATTCAACAAATGTTTGTCATTTCGACGTAAGAAGTGCAGGTTCTGGGAAACATCAATCTATCGAAAAAGTATTTTCAAAATGTTTTCTTTGAATTTTCAACCAGGGCTCACTGATATATAACGTGAATTCTACTACAGGCATACTTGTAACTATATCACACACTTCCTGATGGCAGGACGCTATCGATATATTGTGAATATTGCCACATGAAAAGAATCATCTACGGGGAGGTTTAGTTTTATAAGTATACCATTGATTAAAATTCGCAGTAAAGATATTTTGATCACCCCTCCTTTCTTGTTTGCGAATCAAAATGAAAATTGAAACTGTAAAATACTAAATATTTTTAAATCATTTTAAATTATATTCGTCTCCCTCGCCACTTCTTATTGTTCTATAATCCTATTAATATTCAATGATCAGTTTCGAAACATATTGTAGTCATGGATTAATGTTTAACAAGATCTGAACATATGCTATACTGCCGCGTAAAATTTCATCCCCTCGCTTCAATCGCCACTTATGCGATAAGTGGTAATAAGTAGCAGACTTTTTTAGGTATATCAATATTTAACTTTCAAACTTTGAAACAAGGTTTCAGTTTGTAAATCTTTAATATATTATTTATGTTACTCTTACGATGATCAAATATTATATAATATTATTAATTAGTATTAATAATTAAATTATGTTTTATTGTTATTTAAGTTACATTTACGCAGAACAACTTGTCAAGCCAGCTTTAATTTATGAAGCGCAGAATGCGCTCATTTTATCCCTCTGTGTAACGGGGTGGATGTGTATAGAAAATATGCATGAATTGGGCGGATGAAACATAACGTTTCATGTCTTTGGCATCTTTTAAACTTTATGAATTCATGTTGGAATTGAAATCATTTATTTGCTCTACTTGAAATTGAATTTTTTAATAATTATGATATAATTTTCCTAGCACATTAAGAACGTTCCACGTAGGCGAAATTCACACAACGATGGTGGTACATAATCAGGATTGAATTTACATTTGAAATACAGCTAACATAGAAAGTCATGTTGTGTATTGTTTATTCTTTTCGTAATAACTAAGGTTAAAGTGAAGTATTTATGAAAGTTTTTCATTAACTACGCACTGTTCTAATACCTTTTTATATGAGAAGCAATTGCTGATAAGAGATAACATCAACCTAATAGTTTATTCTTTATTCTTCTGAACCTCAGTCCCCGTAGAGACCCAATTTTTTTTTATATAAAAAATACTCACTTAACATATCTTCACGATTGGCGAGTTAATGTCGTTGAAATATGTTACAAGTTCATTGAATAAAATAGAATGCCGTTTTTGAATAGCTTGTGACCGACTTAACCTACGTTTTCGCGCAAGCGAGAGAATATAATCCCTTGACGAAACATATCTGTCGACATGGTAGGTTTTAGTCCTCGGTTCCTGCACTGACAACGTACCTAGGACCAATTCTGTGTATAGTTTATAATTACTATATAGCCTATACGTATATTAACCGTTATAGGATGTAGAGATATATATAATACCCTTGTTATGTAGGCCAACAGCCATATGGTGATCGACATACGCCCTTAACAAGTTGTGGTTTGAAGTTAGATCACAATTTAGTTGAAAGATGAGACGGCTATACATGCAGTTAATCTTACACTGAAATTAAAACTTTTGAAAGCTAACAAAAATGGGGGATATAAAAAAAAATAACCAATATCACAAGAAAAAATTTTTTTTTCATTTATCACAAAATTTTCATTCTCAAATGATTTTTTAGCTGCTCCAAAATGTTTCTTTTAATTATTTTTTGATTCTAACTTCGAACAGAGAAAAACAGAGTTAGAAAAAAATATATAGCCGATTTTCTTTTGTTCTTCATTACTATACTGAAGTGGAACGTATGGAATTTAACACTACAAAAAACGAACGTTTTGGGGGCAAATTTCCAAACATTTTATTCAACTTTTATGATTTTCTTCCTTTTTATTTTTAATTTCAAACTGTGATAATTGCACAGGAACGATTGGGTAGTTTCAATGTAAACGCATGGGATGACTTGTACTATACATGACAAAAATATCTCTTTGCATCGTAAAATATGAACTGTTATTTTCAAGATACTCCTACTATACAGACTTGTAAAACCTATTCCTTTAGATAACTGTTTGCAAAATAAAACAAAAAAATCATGTTTTTGGAAATACGTGAAGAAGATAATGTATCTCGACGCCAAAATAGAGTGTAATTTATTTAGCTTTAAAATAAGTCGTGAATTGACTCGTGATCCAACAAATTAGATGTTTGTTTTTCAACAGATATTAAACAAAAGATTGGCTATTCTAACAACAAATATTAGTTCACCATCCTTTGTTTGAAGTAGTTTTTTATGCCTCCAAAATACCGACATCGACTAAACAGAGGATCGGTATCCAACAATAACAGTTTTATCATAATCATGAACAAAAGAAATTGACGATCAAATGGGTTCCCATTTCTCTTGGATTTATTTGCTATGCTAAACCATAACGAGACTTAATTTTGGGGGACATTTTCCATTTATTGTTTATTCTTGGTTGAAGAGAGGACTGGGTTTTCTTCAAGTGCATGTTATTTCAGGTATTGTCAGTGTATATAAATTCGCTCCAAAATTCGTAAAGTGTATAGGCTAAGCCTATACATTTTGTGTACTGAGACTGATGCAGCACAATGGTAAAATAAAGTATACTATTATAAACGAAGAGTCCTGTGTTATGAATAATTAATACTTTGTCAAAATGGACTGAAATGCGGTCTAATTTACCACTTTTCTTGATACCGGCCCTGGGTAAAATGGTCTAGCTACAAGGTTGTTTGTATCGGTGCTAGGGGAGTGGGGTGGAGGAACAAGACGCAAGAGAGTATATTTAAATATTATGCAAGTGACATACCAACATGTCAGTTCATATTGTTCGTTATGGAGGATGAACGTGACGGGAGGCAACAGGAACTTCTTGGTGGCACAGTTATGACATGTTGCGTTTCATGCTTAATTACTGATTTCTCTCAGTGTGTTGAAAACTGATTAAGTTTAATATAATCACCTTCGTTTAGTATACACTTCTTGTCGTAATTTTATATGAAAATGGTTCAAAGCTAAAAACGAGAAAAGCTTCCTGCGCATGCCGTCTTATCGCTTTCTTACTTTTGTCGTATTCAAGAGAACATAATACCATTCTGAGCTTAACGGGTAAAAAAATGATTTATCATGAAGAAAAAAGAAAATATTCGTGCACAAATACTGAATGAAGTAACGGCAGTATCCTGGAGAAATGGTGTAAAACTGGTGTGGTATATAACGTCCTATTTTACCGTTTTCTGTTCCTTTTAATTATCTGTTTCATATTTTGATTGCTTGGTGGATTGCACCACTTGCTTAACCTGTACTGTTAACGAATTTTAATATCAGAAGTGAAAATGAACTTCATCAGAACTATTTTAAAAACCCCTTCCCACTTCGAAAGAGACAACATTGAATTTTGCAAGCGCATTGTTCGAACCTTCCTCCACACCCCCCCTCCCCCTCCCCTATTCCCCCTATTTTTTTGTATCTTGAACGATATCTGTAAGGGTTGAGGACGTTGCTGAATCAGGGCTTTGGAAACTCGTAAACTTCCATTTTTCTTGCAACTGCACTTGGATATTATTCGAGTTACTATATAGCATTCTCAAAATAGCCTAGAACCCGTGGCAATTTTTTATCTCCAATCATTGTTTGGCGTTTTGAAACAAGAGAAGTGTCAGTAACTACTACTTGTGGTTTATTTTAGTAGTCCTTGGGGACGAACTGTCCGACCTTATGAGGACAAGGTCATGTCACAGGTACAAGAAAATCGTGTTACTTGCTAGTTTCGTGAAACTCCAGGAATGCAATCTACACCTTTGGTTTAATCACGAGTTCGGTATAGGCTGATATACTATACATACATACATACATACATACATACATACATACATACATACATACATACATACATAGGGCCCTACGTTGTAGCATTCAAACCATGGAGTTTCAACTTCAATGCTCTGAGCATCCTACTACGTTAAGGAAGTAGTAGTAACATATCTGCTTCTAGGTACTTGTAGTAGGATGGTAGCTATGAATAGCTGAAATAGGAGCAGCGAAAATTCCAAGGGGTGTCTTACTAACTTGTTATATATATATATATATATATATATATATATATACTGCGACGACACACCTTGATCAAATTTGGTTTGGCTTGGTTTAAATGTCAATAATGCGTTTAATTTCCCTCCGGGAGTTTAGTACATTGGATTGAGCAGAGATGGAAAACTTGCATGGCCTCTGCAAGTTTTGGTTGTAAACAGAGACTTGGTACTGAAATTTAAAATTAAAATAAAAGTCGTTCGATTATAGAAAGTAAACCCTGGGATAACAAACTCTGTCACGAGTTTCAGTTAGGTAAATAAATTATAATTAGAGTTTCGCTACGAAATTTCTATTGTTTAAAATGAACTTCATTATGGAAAGACAAACCAAATAAGCAGTTCTAACGATGCAACGGTATTTATTCCTTTTGTATCCTAATCTAGTAGCTTGTTATTTATGACGATTTAACTATTGGTAACGAACAGCGACCAAAAAAAGGACGGTTTAGTTAGCAGTTACTCAAACATTTATACCTTATATATATATCTATATATATATATATCTATATATATATATATCACAAATGATTTGGAGTTGGTTAGCATCATGTTTGATCTCTAGAGTAAGGCAAAATATGTCACCAAAAACAGAACTAGTTTTGTTCGATACAGGTGACAAACACCTACAGTGGAATTACGACCTTCCTTACCGGTTTCGAACCTCTGGACATACAATCAGCGTCCATAGCCTAGTGGTTAGGGTGTCCGCGTACAGAGCGGAAGGCCCGTGGTTCGAATCCCGGTGGAGGCTGAAAAGTTTTTTCACTGTTCTTGATTTTCCAACTCATTACGATTTTCATTTATATATATATATATATATATATATATATACTCATGATATGTACCTAAGGTATGATCCATAGTTATATATATATATATATATATATGTATATATATATATACATATATATTTATATTACAATTGTATCGCCTGTCAATAACTATTCCTTTTTTCTTTGGAAAACATTCAGTTTTTTTATAACGTAGGCCTAAGTGTACTGAAAAGTATCAAAACACCAAGTGTTTAGTTATGTATACGTAGTAAAATAAACTGTTCGGTTAAATTCATGAATAAATTATTGCAGTGACAAGGTTGTATATTGTGTTATCGAAATACTAAGAAGTGGAGTGTTTGTAAAGTAAATATGTATTCAACATTATGACGAAGCAGCTGTATGGTTTAGGTAGTGAAGGGCGCTTATGGGCGTAGTGTTTACTCCTCACACATAATAAGTTGAGAACGGTAACTATGTAGAAAGGTTATAGCGTTGTTAGTATTACAACAGGAAATACTAGGTGCGACTCTAAATACACGAATCACGTTAAGAAACACATGCACAACGATCACTGTAACAACAGGACCGCATGTTTTATTATCATTATAACAGAAATTTGCAAATTTAGTCAAGCGCAAGAAATTAAAAGCGCAATCGAGACGTTACCATTTATTTCTTGTTTGTTTGTGTATGCATATGTTAACTTACTAATGATAGCTTTGTTGGGCCACTAAAAATAAAATTACTCACTCAGTATTCTTACAAAAAATAGGCAAAGGAAGAGATTGCATAGCAACGTTGTTATACCGGTATAGCTGCTACGTCATTTATAACTGGAAAGCAAATTTAAAGTCTACTGTTCATGACAAACTATGAATATAAAGTCTCTCATAAAACACTATAGAATGGTGAAAATAATATAGATTAACACAATGAAGAGCCTGAAGTATTGAAATATTATTATCTCAGGTGAAGGAACGACCCCTCGCTAAGTTATAAATGAGCAAAAACTATCAGTTAGTAAAGTTGTAGAAGCAGCAGCTCTTAGGTATCATCATAACCGCCATGAGTGCATTGAAATGCTATACGGTATCATCTGTAATTCACCTGTGTGATCCGAGTGAAATTTATTACTAATTTTGAAGAACTGAACTAATATTTCTTGGAGCAGATATTTCTTTCTTTATGTGACCTTTGTGTCCATGTAAATATTGACTTCTTATATTCATGTAATGTTCGATTATTTCCGACCAACCCCCCCCCCCCCCACACCCCCCCACCTCACCACACACACACACCCACACATCCCTCGTCACATAGATTGCTGTGTTTTGTCAGGTACACTTGAACTTTCTTTAAGCTGTGTTAATACGTCTTTGTTTCGAATGTTTATACAAATTGTCTTCCCTTTTCTTCGGCAATATACACTTGAGTTTTATCATTGCCATTCGGTGCAATTTGTGTATGTAAAAATATGCTTTAATCTTTTATCATATTTTAATATGAACAACCATGGCCAAGTCTGACATGACATGTACAATACCGAGACCCCGTTGTATAGCCTTATTCTATCAGTCGTTGTAATTATTGACTTAATGCAGAATGTGTCACTATATAGCCTATAATATCCAGACTTCCCATCAGTGAATTCCATAGGAGACTTCTGGAAGATTTCAATCAGTTATAACGGTAAAAACGATAATGCTTTTTGTACGTTGATGTGAAAACTACATTGACGTTGCTGGTTGACTCTTTACGATAACATTTGCTAATTATCACGAAGATTTTCCAAATCGACAGGACGATGTAGAGTGGTACACGCTGAAGGAAAAGACATTGCTTACAGTGTGTTTGTATATACAGGAATACGGGTTATGCTTCAAAAACCACACTTCAACGTCGCTTAGACTTAGCATTTGGGGTAGTATTATAGTTTATAAGAGTTGCTGATAAGATCTCGGTACTAGGCCTATATTCCAATCTTTTCTCTTTTTGCATCAGATGACAAATGATGTGGGTTTTGATCATAGTGGCTGATACCAGTGACAATGATCAAATAATGTGAAATGTGCGTGTAGAACATTAATATTAATCATTTATGAAATTAATCACCATTTATATATGTTTTGTTTTGCAGATAGTGATCACCAATTCATTCGACAAATTGATGTGGCTTTTCGCCTAATGCTGCTGCTGGGGATATAATGCCGTGTGGGACAACACACATAATGTGCTTTCTATAGTACATTGGCTAAGGCCTTATAGCTTTTATATGTTAAGGGTGTGTTTCATTTAATGCGACACGTGTATCCCACACTTTTCTTTAGTGTATAATTTCTATTTTGATAAGGCTATAGATGAACTCTTAGAACACCTTATTCAGAGAAAGACATGTTAAAAATTTCTCAGTTCAGACAAGACATGAAGGTAAGGTATCGATATAAAGTATAGGTATTGTAAACTAAGCGTTGGTGAATTTACAGGCTAGAATTGTGTCCTTTGCCGTTGTATGTAAAATACATTAATGTATCTGGTGAAGATGGGTACTAACATTGCTGTAGTTTTCGTCGCACAGAGTTAACTGGCTTATGTTTTGTTGCAACTGGGTCATGAAACCCTTATTATAATAATAAGTAATATTTATATAGCGCATAATCAGCAAAGCTGCTGAAAGCGCTTTACAAATGTAAAACCTAAAAACAAATAGTAGCAAAAACCAAAATATAATATAAATATATTGTATAAGATAAATATGTTAGTTGACCATACCAGTTTTATTGGAATAAACTGTCTTCATAATACGGCATAATTGGTAGTCAATTATTGTTAAAGACAAAGGAATATGTTTTACTAAATAACAAATCATGCATGCATGCTTAGACTACACGCACCGCCCAACACATAACAGCATTTAACAACGCGAAGACCTAACATATACATTGCATTTGCCCCTTTGTGGTTTTCCGTGGTTTATCATGTACAGTAGGTAGTTTCTTGAAATTCTATATTCTCTCTTTGTATTCTACAAACCTAACGTTATCTAAGTGTTACAGAAGGTCAAAACCTAGAGCCGTGGCTTAACTTTCAACCCATAAATCAGAAGGATAAAAATGTCAACTTTTTCCATATCAAAGTTTTAAGTCGCTGATATTGTTCCTGTTTTGTCTCTTCCCCTGTTTTTACTTTGACCTTTTGAATATGTCTTTGCTTTGACATTTATCGGGTAAGAAACCCAGGAACAAAATACTGACAAGACGTTGATAGGAGCACTAAAACGTCTTCTTCTCATTTTGAGATTTGTAGGAATGAAACTTTACCAGAAGAGCAAAAGTATAGGGAGCCATTCAGGCTTTGGTTCCAGTAGTTATTACGTGTAAGATCGTTTGTATACCAGGCAACACTATATATTTAATATTATTTATATATAGTGTCTTTCAGTTGAACGTCAGAGGCAGGGTCCATCTCGTGAGAAGTGAGAAACTAAACATAATTGCGGTTGCGAAAGTAAACCGAATCGACCAAATAGATTACTATCAACGTGTATTTCTCGGGAATGTAATTGAATATATACAATCTGACAGATTTTCTGACGTTATGAATACAGAGTTGATATTGACATCATTGCTTATCCTTTGCTAACATCATTCTTGAAATTATCTTATAATCTTTCCTAACATCATTCTTGAAACTGAGTCAGAGACAAGTTTACTAATTCCCATGCTTTCAAAGTATTATTGCTTGGCATTTTTCAAGCGTTTGTTATATCATGAGTATAGCCACTCTAACAACTTATAAATAATTTTGTGTCATGCATACATAGATTGTATACAATGTTACATACAGATGCACATTGTTAATGCCATGTATCTTCTCACCGGTTACGGTTTCATTTTAATTTAACATGGAGCCTGTTATTTTATTTTTGTGACTTGACTTTTTTTGTTGAATAGCTTACATAACTTTGCCATGCAAATATTTATGAAATATTCGAAGAAGAATTAAATAAGAGTCATTATCTCATGTCTCGGTTTATGTTCATTCCACCCACAACCATGAAATGTACAATACATAACAAGTGGGACCAATATCTAACATAATATATCCACAAATGTTCCCTCTGATAACATTCAATTAACCACGGATTGAAGTCTTGCTTTCAACCGTGTCAAGGGAAGAATAATACATTTTTTTTATAATTTGCAAATCAATTTTGTAGATGATCAGTTCTGTTTATCATAAAACAAAACTCACGTTCTGTGCTAGATTAAATGCTGTGTATGAACATCCACGTGTATTTGAGGGTGCAACCATCTAAATTAGTATACATAGCGTTTTGTCGTGTTGTTTTGTCGTGTAACACTGTGAGAGTTGCACTTTTGTAGGAACATAGCAGGCAAAGTCACGTACTTTCGTTTACATTAATCTCCAAATTCCAAACTAGACCCATCTCTTCTCGTTCCCTTTCCGTCCTTAAGAAAATATATTGGATATTTTCAATGTTAAAGCAGTAATATTTGTTGTTTCTTCCAACTTTCAAATTTCAAATAAACTGTCATATCCCAGTACACAACATGAATGCTATATAACAAGAGAGTACAATGGACAGGAAAAAGACGATAATTTCCCCCTTCTATAGCTACGAAGGATGCGTTTAATTACGTCACACTGTATTCACGCATCTGGAGAAGAGGAAAAAAGGCCGCTGTAATTGCCCGGCCTCTGAAACGTAAACTTCCTGTAAAGACGCCTGGATTTTATGTTCCTCTTCATGCGTAAGTTATCGTAAATAATGTAGGCAGACATCTCATAGTTTATGAGACATACATCACTATGAAAAAGAAGATATTTTACTTGGACTGTCCTCGAAGCTTTTTACTCCTAAGGAAATAATAAAGAAATGGCTGCGGAGGATATGTTCAATGCTCTTTTTTCCTGATCCTTTTATAATGCTTCGATCGCAACTGCAGTATATTGACGAACCGGTGAACAGAAGTCACAAAAATGAAGTATTTGTAGAGCATTGTTTCATCAACACAATCCACGACTTAACCGAATGAGATACAAATTCGTATCCATATCAAAGAGAAGCAGCATATGCACAACATTTTTGTTGTTGTTATGTTCTATAGGACCAGATACAATTTTTGCAGGGAATGGGGGGGGGGTGGGCTGAAAAGGGATATTTCGCTGTATTGTTTATTTACAGGGTCGAAAGTATTAAAGTAGCGAGCTGTTTTTTAGCAAAGGCATGAAAAAAACCTTGTGTAGGTGAGTTATCACCGCCGACTAAACCACCAGACAGACAGATATGTATACTGTTCAAGCACCAAGAGAAGACTTAGTGTACAAAAATGATATGTTATTTGATGAAGATGATGCTATAATTCTTTTCTGTTAACTCTGTAATGTGTTTCATAGTTTTTAATGTGTTCGTTGGTTTTAATGTTATAAGTGTAACTCTGTAATGTGTTATATAGTTTCAATGTGTTCTTTTGTTTGTAAGAATATCATTGTAACATGTATCACCGCCGTTTTGATTTGATTGCTTTGGCATGTATCTTGTTATTTTCAGGAAGTAAAAAACTATACTTCCAATCAGCTGTGAGCTGAAACTTTGAAGGAGGCGATTTGTTCAATCAAACATGTGGCAAAGACAAGCTTTCGAACTAACAAACATTCAATCGCAATGGCCATAGCAACTTGAATAAGAAAAGAGATTGATTGCATAAAATGATCCTTCCTTTCACTCACACTGACAAAAGCAAATATCCAAGCCAAGTCAAGAAGCAATATTAACATGTAGGCTATCAAGTATGTATTAAAGATATCGATCGAGTGATAGAATTTATACGTGACGTGAAAACGATGAATGAAAGGAGCAGTGATTTTAAAATGAATAGTATTTGCCATTTGGGATGTACAAAAACAGACCTCCGCCCAAAATGACGATTTACTTTTCTGTTATCTGTGTTCGATCACAATTGCAGGCAGGGATTATATAGTGAGGAGAGTTTATTGCTTGTTTATTCGAGAAGATTGGGGGAAACCCCAGTGTGGTTATATGATCTGGCAGAGTGGGTGTACACGTCTAATGAACTATAAAGATATATATTTTAATAAAATAAATATTTATATTCATATATATATATATATATATATATATGATTTCATGTTTCTTTCTTCCGTTCTTTGTTTCTTGCTTTCTTTGTCTCTTTCTTCACTGTTTTCTTTTGCTCTCTAAATTGTACATTTATTGTAGCTGAAGCAAGGGAAAGCTTCACCCAACTGTGAGAGACTTGTTGTAGAACTTGTTCAATGTATGTAATATTTAGCTTGTGCCAAACCTGCACTTGGCCATCATAGTGTTTTATGAGTCATGTTAACCAAAGAAAAGAACGGTTGTGGACGATTCAGTGTTTGAAGTCATCGCTATTTTTGGCAAAGAGGGAGGTCAGACCAGGGTCACCAGTTCATTGTACGGATAAGGATATTAGTGGTAAGGAAATAAGGATGCTTTTGAAATAGATCAAGGATGGACCATTCCAACAAACAATACCAGCCCAACCAAGATGCCACTATATCTTCGAATACTCTTTACTGTTTGTCTGATTAACACTTACCCTGTAGATCCGAATTTGTGTGAAATCAATATCACAGGTTTGGAACTCAGGGTGCTTGCCAATCAGAAATGCCCATCTTGTTTTGACGGCGTTCCATAGCATTCGACAAGCGAGGGAAACCATTGCAGTGGTAAGATGTCATTCTATTA
This sequence comes from Apostichopus japonicus, assembly GCF_037975245.1. Classification (NCBI taxonomy): domain Eukaryota; kingdom Metazoa; phylum Echinodermata; class Holothuroidea; order Aspidochirotida; family Stichopodidae; genus Apostichopus; species Apostichopus japonicus. Next base: position 6,248,046 of record NC_092564.1, on the reverse strand, counting down.
TTCTATTACACGATATTTTTTGTATTTGTTTGCTGACTTGCCCCTTCACTTCACCCACCCCCATGATATTTTCAGTGGACTCAGAGAACTAACTCAAATAAGTCTGAATTGTACATTTCGCGGATATGCAGTACTCCACGCTGAAAAAAAGTTATAAATATATCTTCTATCTTTGTACACACATTGAACAAAACCATGGACTAATAGCTCCATAATATAATTGATAGATCTCAATTCAAGTACTTTTTGTTTCATCCATCCAACCACCAATGGAGTCACATGATACGGACCTTCTCAAGCATCAGTAACAAACGTGTAGTCTTCTACATTATTGTCAATACCGTTGTTGTTACAAATGAACAACCACGCCATACCCACTTGTCCAGTAAGCCTATAATGATGTCATTGAAAACGTGAATTTGTGTAACTCCGGGACTGTTCCTATTAGCTATTGTTAGGCTATATTGAAACATAACCGAAAACTTGAGTTGATGTATGGTCTTGTACTGACCGTTTGTTGGTCATGTGATTAGATCACGTGATATAGGCGTATACATTCTTGGGGTTTCAGCTGTGGCAAAGTTGGTAACGTCTCACTGTAAGGGGAACGTTGGGTTGAAAGTGGATCAAATGTTTGATATTTCATGACTATGCATGCTCCATGTCGTGGTTGAAATGTGTTTAAAAAATATAACACATCATGCATGGGTGTCACAATATGCCTGATACCATGAGATGATGTCATGTACTCGAGGTATATGCATCCGGGTATGCTATGCACAGTACATTATCAGTGTCTAGCAAGTGTGTCACTACCTGTGTTGTATTTATCAGGAGTAAGGAATATATTAAACGGAGGATTTTAGTTAACATTCTTGTTATAGTCTCATTAGAGTGGTATATTAATAAAGTATTCATAAATAAAAGTATGGGGAATACATAAAGCTCGTAGGGAAGTATGTACTGACTCGTCTCCATGGTAACGACGTTTCATTTATTTGAATGACGTCAGACTCCTTGGTGAATTGTTTATGACAATTATTAATTGTACATGTTCGACTGTTGTGTACAAAACGGCAATAGTTTACGTGAGCACCAATTGTATTGTTGTTTTGCAGTAATACAATGTGGGGGTAATTAGAAAGAAGAAATTCCCACAAACTAGCGATGTCTAAATATTGAAATAAATATCCCGAATTAATAGTTACCTAGCCTACATATCTATACTTACCTATGTTAGTATTCACTACTGTCTAAAAGATATAATATAACTATGAAAATATAAATTAAGAAAAAGGACGGCCACACGAAATAAAAACTGGCCCATATACCTGATGTAGCAACGATATTTCATCGATTCGCATATGCTCATTGGCAGATTTGCTTTAAATAAAATTTAAGCCTTTTTGGATTTCGGTTTTGACGCCAAATATGTTAAAATGTAGAAAAATTGGTAACCGAAATCTTCAAATCTGAACTAGGTATTTTGCCGATACTTTCACATACTTTTTTCCTTGACTAATATATTTATAATCTATTTCGATCCACCTCAATGTCCAGAAATAATCTTGATGGTAGCAAGCTGCATGAAGAAATATTACACCTTTTAACAGCATGCCTGTATGTATGTATTTTAGATCCCCCTGCAAGCAGGAACTCGCGAAGAAGCAATCATTGGCTAAGGCTTATCAAAGCCGCAAGCTGACCAAAGTCAGTCTCTTAGATTCATATTTAACGTCCATGATTATGAATTGTAAATTGTCAACAACTCTGTAACTGGACGACATACATTAATCTTGGAGTGATTGAACTCGGAAACCTTATGATTGAAAGGCACCGGCGTTAACCACTGAGCTAACACTCCTTGATACTACAATGTATGATACTACAATTTGACGGATGGGAGAGGGAGGGGGGCTTTACCGATGACGGTACAAGGATCACACACCCGCCCATGTCAGAATAAATAACTAACTTGAAGCTTCGTCTTATATTGGTGGTAATGGGTTAGCTATGTGATAGCTTTGAAAAGGCACGGTTTGGGGAGGCCCTAAATGATATAAACATCTTTAAAGAGCGTTCGTTACATAATGTAATTACAAGTCCTTTTACCCCCTCTTTACTTCTTGTACCGTGTTCATATTCATGTGTCCCTTTTTTTACCTCGAGAGGAAATATGGGTTTGAAATTAGTCTTTCAATTGGTTAAGAGGTTGAACTGCCGCTCTCGGGGACAAAGACGAAGACATGGTGCGATATATATGCATTGAATTTTTCGAAGTTTTTTTGGCGATTTTGAACTTTGGTTTTGTATTGGTCTTCTGTTTTATGTTTTTTGAGGGGGGGGGGGGGGCACGAGAAGGAAGTAACAAGTTGTAGCTATGGTTATACCACTCCTGTTTCTTGCCATAATGTGTTGAATTGCTTCCTTAAGAAAAGATTTCAAATCACAGCTAACAAGCTCGTAACTGACAGATTCGTGAGGCTGTACACTTTTCTTGAAAAGCCTACATCAAAATAGGTTTAAAACAACGTTAGGTTGTAAGTTGCAGGGTAATGCTATGTATTATTTTGCGATCTATAGTACACACTAAGAAATCCTTTTAAAGCATTTATTGTGAAATATCCAAATTATTGGTGTAACTCTTATAATGACGATAGTATACATGATACAATAATAGTACCTTATAACTTGAGTCAGGCACTTTATTGACATAGCAACGCTTGAAACGCTTGGAAAAAAAATAAAGTACGGTGTACCAAAATCTAAGAACTGGTCCTCTTTGCATTGGAAATAAACAAACGGAATCGTTGATACATTTTGCAAATGCCCATACATCAGTTCCGCGAAACTGAACTTAAAGTGGTGTCGAAACAATCAATGAAGTAAATGGCAATGGTTAACTAGCACGCCATTTGCCTGCAAAGACGCAGTGTGCGTGGAGTGCTTGCAGTATCAGGAAGAACTTTTCGATTGTTCATGGTTTTATTTTTTAGGTGGACAACACACCAGGGAGTATAGTCATGTAGGTACCTACAAAGTGAGGGCGCTTGTGAGCGTCGTGACGGGCTCAGAATAAGTTGGCTACGCAGCTAGCCTCTGAAACTGCAAATGAACAGAGACTATATGAAACTTTAAGTTTCATGGTCCAGTCATGTAGGTATCATGTAGGTATCATGTAGGTATCATGTAAGTAGTGCGCACCCCCACTACAATAATAAAGGGAAATTTCAGAACATTAATAAAGGCGTAGAATTACAGACAAAAAATATGCCAATTGTAAAACAATACATGTGTTTATGTTCTTACTAAGCAATCTCTTTCGTTAAATTACTTATCCATTGCGTCATACACATAATTAGTGTTCTTGGACATTCTTGGGTTAGTAAAACTTAGCATGAAAAAAATATCATGTATCTATAACTAAATATAGCTTTAGAGTTCAACACTACCCTGTATGTATATACAATAGTCAAATTGCGTCCTTTGTTCAGAAACAAGTTTCTTAGTTGTAATTTAAACTAGTTTGCAAGGGTCTAGCCAATGAAATGATGATTATTTTTGTAGACGTCTCAAAAGATAAATTTGGGGGGTTTGTAACGCTAAATCACGGTCACTAGTTTGCTTATATTCAGTGATTGGAATGAAATAATAAAGGTGGACTTAATAGCATTGTATGTTGCAAGTATACCGTAGTGTGAACATTTTAATTATTCGAAGTGGTAACTGTTCATAGTTATTCATATCTCACCTCCACTATTCGTATTCGAGAGAAAAAAATGCTGAATTTTGTTGCGTAATATTCCAAGTGCATGATGATACAGTGGACAAAATCACTTGCACATTTAAATAGATAACAAACTATAAGAACAACTCCTTCGTCATTTCACTGACGAAAATTCATGTTGTCTAGATCGAACTTCAAATCGTTGCATGCTTGTTGTGAAGTAAAACTCCAACTACATCCCCTTTCCTCATCCCTCAGTACCCACGCCCCCCCCCCCCCCCACCCAATCCCTATCTCTCCTCTTCCTCCCCGGTTAACAGCGATCCGTTAGAAAGATGAAAAAAACTAAACGAAAACAAAGCATTACCTTATTTAGTTTTGTATTCGAAAAGCTAAAGTAATGGGACGTGCTTTTTCACATACTTTGTACGTATATTCGAATTTCCTCATCCTCATATAAACATCGTAAAACTAGACGGATTTGGATCCCTATGAAGCTCTTAAAAATACGTTAAAATTGCCAGCTGACCTGGTACAAAAGCTTTGAGAGGGAAATGCCTAATACGTTATATGGAAATTGGTAAGGGGGAGGTTAACGACCAAAACAACGTTGATGATAAAAGGTTACATTAATGATAAACATCACGCGATCCTTTTCACCAAAAGGTCACATTTCGTTATTTCATGTTTATTTGTGCAGATAATATTTTCACTTTTGTCATGAATTAATAGAAATAGGAATTGCAACATTTTGTTGTTTTCGAAGTTTTACTCTGCAAGAACTCTGGATATTAAACTTGTTATTTTACAAGAGACCTAAATTCAAACGTTTGCCATCGACGCCTGATAACAAGACGCTTTAACGACGAGCAACTTCATCAGAACGGCTGATAGTCGTTTCCATGTAAACTACATCAGTTTCCAAGATTACAAATTGTTTCTTCAAACTTTTGGTAAAAACTTGAATCATTGGGTGTGGTTCCTTTGGTGTGTTCTGAACTTTGAGTCCAACTGTAATTTAAGTGGCATTTCATAAAATCCATATGAACATACATAATTTACCGCACGGTCCCATTGCAAACATGCATGGACATTCGCCAAAGTTGTTCACAAAGGTGATGGGGTTGTGAATTATTTGAGGGAATCAGGACTTGAAGCCAAAGGTCATTTTGAGATCATTTATATGGTCGCAGTTTGAAAGTAGACAGACTGTTTCTCAGCCCAGAGAGGATTAACTGATCCAAAGGTTCTTCTTTATCGGTATAGTACTGTTCATGAGGCCTTCTGGGTTTATTAGGATGTTGTAGAGTTCTATATTAAAGGTTGCTTTAGTGATACAAATGACCATGTATATGAAAAAATAAACATGCTTCTCCTTCCGCCGAAGCATTCACTAATATAGTGTTCTAGGTCACTTGAGGAGGTTGTATGTCGATGATTTTAAGATCATTAGTATTATCGTTTTATAATAAATCTCCAAGTTCATATATTACCCGGAAGCAAGGTGGCTATATTCGTCAGATATATTGTCAGATATTCGTCAGATATGTTGATTATATGCCATCGTGAAACACTCCATGACTTTATAATATTATCCACTAGTGAGTTTAGTTGTGCAGGAATTTGAGGTCGAATGTTGCACACGGACCCCTATGGCAGTATGAGGTCATTATATAGTTTTATTGAACCATTTGCTTCTTCAGTGTTTAATGAGTTTTCGCATCAAGGATTTCATGGTCCTTAGTATGTGGATCTTAAAACTATCACATAAATGTATAGCAGATGACCATGTTAGTTATGATTTTTGTTTAGTGGATCATAATATGAGGTACACATGCATGTTGAGGTTAAGGTTACTGCATATCATATAATGTTATATATTAGTTCATTGGTTAGGGTTTCCAGCCTCTTTATAACATCGTCGATATTTCACAAACAAGTACTGGGTCTTCTAAGAACTTTTCCGCGTCCCTGGGGGCAAGAATGGGTGCGACAAGTATACGCATCCCCGTCATTTTCTTAACACTCATCAAAAAGAAAAGGTCTATTATAGCCTACGCTGGTGTTTCATGCACGATCATCATATGGGTAATATTTCAAATGAGCTTCTGTAGGCTCCATAACACTTGAGATTCACCAACCTAAACTATTAACATGAGCTAATAGTACCGTTTTTACGTATAGACCGGTTTTGCGAATCATGTAAAGAACGTACTGGCATAGTCCACGTTTTATAGCTTGATTAAATATTAAAGAAATGGATGGTAATTAGAAGAAAAGTGGCAGAAATAGTCAATACCTTTATTTCTTGCAAATAACTCATGGACATGGTCCCCAACCCACCTCAACCCCAACCCCAACCCACCTCCATGAAGAGCAGCATCTAGCTCAAAATATTGTCGACAACTATTTCTCCTGACCATATTACACTTTTGCGATTTGTCAGGACAATAAGGACATAGTGCATGGTATATTTACTAGGTATATACTCCGTCTTCGAGCCCTTAAATCATAATTACGACATTTGATCAATTTATTACCCAAGATCAATTGTTTTAAATCTACTTCTTCGAGAAATATATTTTAGAAGATGCCAACATTTTTCTCGCCCCAAAAAACCCAGCAGCTTTGCTCAAAATGTATGCTTTGAGAAAGAAAAGTTTGAATAATATATACTTCTCGGAAAAATAGCTAGGCCGTCACATATTTGCAAAAATATATTTTTCTGGCTCTAATGGGTCTTCCGAATGAACGGCATTGATGTATCATTATAAAAAAAAAATCACAACTAGCCTATGTAATCCTGACATTTTAAGTAATACCCGTTTATACACACTCTTTATTGTGTAGGTGAATCTCTGATATGCAATATCGGAGTATAATATGTGAAAAAAAGTCTCCGATAAGCGAAAACGTTCGCGGTCGGAACACTCGATCGTGTTGGAAAGAAGCTCAAGTGTTTGTGCATGCTTAGACTAAAACCTTAGTAAATCATTTGCAGAACTCTATCATACATAATCTTGAAAATAAACAATCGCTGCTATAGGAACAGATTCCATACATTCTTCTTCGTCAAGTTCAAGATCAAATTCTGAGTGAGTTATTCTTTTTCGAATGGCTGCAGTGTCTATTGCAATACAAGGATTTGACGTCATACAGTAAAGTATGGTAAGGTATGACACACATCACGTTAGAAGTGTATAATATACCTGCATTGCTCATCATATGCGCATTAACCTACGATGAGTTTAGTCTACAGACGTAACACGGACCAAACTTGTTGTAAGCAATGTATATATCTGTGGCAATGAAGTTAACCTTGTGCGAGGTAGCTTGCCTGACTTGTGTAAATGAGCTTTCATATACCTGCATATTTTTACAAATGTTGGGTTGACACGGTTATCAGGTTACAGGCTGTTTCTTTGCGTATTCGAAAAAAGACTGTAATTTGCTGCGACACCAGGTATGTCTCAGTGATAACAGCTGGTATATGGTGCACACAATAGACTGTTAGAGCTGGGACCTTCAAGTTCCCTGGTTAAAGTAGAGATGTAGGGTTAAAACTTGTAGACTGCCGTAGTTTCAGTCATCATTTGAGGGGGAAAAGTGAGGCGTGGATCTGGTGGCAAGTAAAATATGGTTTCAAATGACCTTCTTAACGCAACCATCTGCTTCAAACATGGATACATTATGACAAGACACACAAAAAGTCGAATAATCATGCGCGCAACAAGACACACAACAGCTCAAATAATCATGCGCGCAACAAGACACACAACAGCTCGAATAATCATGCGCGCAACAAGACACACAACAGCTCGAATAATCATGCGCGCAACAAGTCACGCAACAGCTCGAATAATCATGCGCGCAACAAGACACACCACAGCTCGAATAATCATGCGCGCAACAAGACACACAACAGCTCGAATAATCATGCGCGCAACAAGACACACAACAGCTCGAATAATCATGCGCGCAACAAGACACACAACAGCTCGAATAATCATGCGCGCAACAAGTCACACAACAGCTCGAATAATCATGCGCGCAACAAGACACACGGCAGCTCGAATAATCATGCGCGCAACAAGTCACACAACAGCTCGAATAATCATGCGCGCAACAAGACACACGGCAGCTCGAATAATCATGCGCGCAACAAGACACACAACAGCTCGAATAATCATGCGCGCAACAAGTCACGCAACAGCTCGAATAATCATGCGCGCAACAAGACACACCACAGCTCGAATAATCATGCGCGCAACAAGACACACAACAGCTCGAATAATCATGCGCGCAACAAGACACACAACAGCTCGAATAATCATGCGCGCAACAAGTCACGCAACAGCTCGAATAATCATGCGCGCAACAAGACACACCACAGCTCGAATAATCATGCGCGCAACAAGTCACGCAACAGCTCGAATAATCATGCGCGCAACAAGACACACCACAGCTCGAATAATCATGCGCGCAACAAGACACACAACAGCTCGAATAATCATGCGCGCAACAAGACACACAACAGCTCGAATAATCATGCGCGCAACAAGTCACGCAACAGCTCGAATAATCATGCGCGCAACAAGACACACCACAGCTCGAATAATCATGCGCGCAACAAGTCACGCAACAGCTCGAATAATCATGCGCGCAACAAGACACACCACAGCTCGAATAATCATGCGCGCAACAAGACACACAACAGCTCGAATAATCATGCGCGCAACAAGACACACAACAGCTCGAATAATCATGCGCGCAACAAGACACACAACAGCTCGAATAATCATGCGCGCAACAAGACACACAACAGCTCGAATAATCATGCGCGCAACAAGACACACAACAGCTCGAATAATCATGCGCGCAACAAGTCACGCAACAGCTCGAATAATCATGCGCGCAACAAGACACACAACAGCTCGAATAATCATGCGCGCAACAAGACACACAACAGCTCGAATAATCATGCGCGCAACAAGACACACCACAGCTCGAATAATCATGCGCGCAAAAGGCGCAACAGCTTGGTACATCATACATACAAATAGCTACGTTACAAGTCTGCACATTATGCGCGGGATCAGATAATAATATACAAATCGTATATGATACATATGTTAAGTACTTTTAAAAGCAAAAACATAAGCCGGAACATTAAGCTTAGGATTTTTGAGGCTTTATTAAAGAGTTTTTTTTTTTTGTACAATTGCGAACTGTGGGGCACCACGAAGGATCTTGATCGCAAAATTGACACTTTTCAAAGGAGACTACTTCGAAATATTCTCAACATTAGATGGACCAATAACAATTGGTTATCAAATGATGAGGTCTACAACGAAACCAACCAAACACCTTGGTCATCCATAGTCGCACATAGAAGATTGAGATTTTTCGGTCATGTAGCAAGACTCCAGGAGGACGCTCCAGCAAAGGTTGCTTTAAGAGAAGCACTGAGACATACTGCTAAACCAGTAGGAAGGTCCGTGACTATACCTTGCTTGGAAAAATAAAGTCGCAATTTAAGGACATTGATATTAACAATTTCGAGGAAGCAATAAACCTTGCGCAAGATCGTGATACGTGGCGGAGGTTAATCACTGAGCATGTCGGATAGACGAGACTCAACTTACTACTACTACTATATAATACATACAAACAACATACATATCAAACGGGTGTATCATGTATACAGACAGGCACGTGCACAATCGTATGTATGCAATAATCGAAGAATGGAGCTGTTCGCTGGTCGAAGTGTAACCACATATCCATTAGGGATAAGGTTTAGATGTCTGGCGTATTTGGAACACCAGTGCATATCACATTTGATTTCCTTACCGAAGGCAAATGGAATCCCGTGATTGCGTGTTTGTGTGTGCGAGTACGTATATATGTATGTGTGTGTGACGCCTTGGCTTGTAAGCTCATATGACTTCAAAAGTATATGGAGATTTAACTTTTTAATTGGTATATGGATGGACTTTAGTAAGTTAAAGAACCCTATTGCTTTTTACGGTCATCAAAGATCATTTGATGTCACCAAAAGGTCAAAGTTTGAAAATCATGTAAACTCGAGAACTTCGGATGAACTATATAATTGACATGTGGATACACCTTGCTGAGTACAAGAGCCCTATTGGTCTTCATAGAGGTGAGAGGTCATTTGAGGGACACAGAGGTCATTATTACAAAATCTAGTAAACATTATAATTCTAGGATGAACATCGTACATTGCGTAGATGCCAGTGTTGTGGCTGCGCCGGTCGGCGCCGGTCGGCGCCGGTCGGACTTGGCCAGCACTAACGTTTGCCGACCGGTACACCAAGTAAAAATTTCCAATACCGACCGGCACTCGCGCTTCTGATCGACCGGTACAAACTTCAGTAAATAGTGTCACGAAATGACTGTAAAAGAAATCACTCTTACTCAAAATTTGATCTTTGGAAAACTATTATAAATAACGAAATCGGAAGGTCATTGTGCTGTTCGACCGCAACTATAAACAAACTGAATTACTGAATATCTCTACTCAGTGCGTTAGCGCTATATTGAATACCAATTACGCGAACGTGTGTGGCATACAATCGTCGTATTACTCGTATCGTTCTTCCGACGTCTTCTGATTTTACACACTATGTCAATGAGACATCTTCATTGACTGAACTACATGTGAGAAAGTTTTCACAGTAAATTCCCATATTAAAAATTAAAACTGTTATTGTCTCCTCCATAATGGTCTGAAGTAGTGGAATGTGTATGCGTCAAATTATGGCCATATCAGTCACCATTTTGCATCTGAGCACTGTGAATAAGGCAACAATTCAGGAGGACACCCTCACCTTCTACCCCCCCCCCCCAGGACGCGGAATTCGCAGGCAACCTCCATTCCAGAAAATTCAACCTCCACCTGCAAAATCTTAGCTACAACCCTGGTAGATTCACCATATACTCTATAGTTAGTTGTGGAGGTCCTATGGTCATTTCAGCTCAAACCTTGAACAGATGTGTAAGCTACAGTGTTACATTGAAAGTTCTCAAAATAAACTTATCAAAGAATCACTTTGCCTGTTGGCTCTTTGGTTGTCCTTCGGTATAAGAAGCAGGAACTGAAATCATCCAGAGAGGAGGAGGCTATAAGGATAGGCTTACTTCTCCTCATAATGGTAGTTTAGCTATTATTATTATTATTATTAATTAAGGTTCAAAGTCTGCTCAAACTTTACTTCAAGTGTTCAATTATGTATACATATTGCTTAGCTTGATTAATTTATTTGCCCAATATGTTCATTTTCCTTACAGTGGGTCTCCTTTCAGCATAGAAGTTGTAGTAGGTTTAATTTCTATGCCTTTCAGCCACTCTTCATCAATACTGAACATGCGGGTATAGGCTACATATACTAACGATGAAAAGTCGTTTTTATCGTTACAAGAAAAGATCATAGTTGAAATACTGAAAATAACGTATCGGCAAAACGTTATTGTACACCAACCTTGTTATTTTAGAGGTTCAAACAAAATCATGTTCGAGTCACGGAACCTCTGTTCATATAGCATTGATTTATGATATGTTTATGTAATGGCTCAGGTCATATATAACATTTCTTTCTCCAATAGGCTGGTGGTCGTTATAACCATGTATATATCGTTACATTATTTTTTCTTCCCCTGGTATATCTTTTCCCTCTTCTCATCTCTGAAATTTATTGTTTTTATCACGGGGGCCGGCCGCATGTGAAAATAGGCGACAAGTATAACCATAGATTGAGGGAGCTTACATGGACCTACCTTTCTTTTTTGTTTTCCTACATAATATGTAAGTTGACGATCGAAGAATTATGACGTGGCGATGGATGTTAATTGTAACTGAACTTCCAAGCTTTAACTTTTTAAGATCTTGGGGTCACTCCTTTCTTTTTAAAACTGTTGTCGCCGTCAGTATCGCTCGGCAGAAACAGACCGAACGCGACCCGAATTCCTGAGATGACAAATCTAATTTATCTGAAAATCAGACATTGTCACCTAACAAAGGTTAGCCGAGCTCTTGGTTCATATATTTTAAGTTCTCTAATCTGACCCCAGCAGAGTATAAGTCCCCAGAAATAAAGACTTTGAATTATGGGTAAGGGAAGGCGGTAGGATTTCCCTTTGTCATCGGGATAATATTTCTCCGCCCAATTCACAAGTCTAAATGCATTCTAAATGCCTCTTATATATATATATATATATATATATATATATATATATATATATATATATATATATATATAGGCTACATTCAAAGATATAGGTGGACATGTTCAATGTAAAGGGTGTTATCTCTTCATTTCTTGCGAGACATGTTGTAGCCAGCTTGTCATGTTTGATAGTTAACGATTGGTAAAATGTCATTAAGTTCTTACAAGTAAAATTACCGCAGAGACGCCGGCAGCTGTATAGGACAATAATAAAATCGAGTTGCCTTTTTGAAGTATACATGTTTCCGCCATTTTGAAGTATTCAAGTTTCCTGCAGAATATTATTTGAACGTGAGAATACATCATTTTTTATACTTTATTTCTCCTGGCTCCTCAATTAGCGGCTCGGAATATAACTCTCTGACCTCCTCCCCGAAACCCCTCCCCCACCCCCCTCTCTCTCTCTCTCTATACACATATATAGTGTTGGTAGGACAGTTTACCCTATTTGGGCTGTATGGTTTACCCATTTAGTAAGTGTTGTAGAAACTCGGAGATATAACCCTCTTCCCCCCCCCCTTCCCCTCTCCTTCTCTCTCTCTCACTCTCTAGACAAGCATGTCTATCTACACATAGAGTGTTGGTAGGACAGTTTACCCTATTTGGGTTGTATGGTTTACCCATTTAGAATGTGTTGTAGAAATGTATATCGATATCTATATACTTTAGAAATGTATAACAAACGTTTAAAGAGTTTTTTATGCTACTATCACAAAATCTTATTCCTGCATGTTATTGAGAACCTATGCATTGATTGAAATCACCTGGCAATAACGCCAGTTCAGAAAAAGACAACTCTTGATAAACAATATTTGATCCTGAGGTTCACGTTCAAATTATTCACAGGCTATATATATAGTCGTTACGAATATGTAGCTACAGATAATGGTAGGTATGTAACCGTGGCTATTTGTATCAAATTTATCAGCATACATCAGTATATATCTCTCAAAAACTGATTGTTCTTCTCAGCCTTTTGGCTAAGATCACGTGTAATGTTTATTCCTTATCAAAGGGGCTCGTGATATACACATTAAACGATGATCACACAGTCATTTAGTCTCGATGCAAGCTGTCGGAGGTTGAGAGTGGATCGATCAGTGAAGTAGTTTGGTTCTATCTTGGGTGAATTTTCAACTTAAACGGGTAGGATTGTAACCTAGTCCAGTATATATCCGAGTCCAATTTCGAGTCCGGCTTAATTTAGTTCGAGCCCGGTGTCAAGTCCGAGTCCAAGGTACCTATGCGTCCGAGTCCGAACTCAGTGACCTCCATTATGCAATCACTCTAGCCTCTGACAAAAATATATAGGTTTTACAGCACAAACAGTTAAAACTTGATAATTTGATTGAACCATTTGCATCATGTTTTCAGAGAATTTAAAATATTGGTGGACTAAATTAGGGCTACCCAGTTCTGATACATGTTTGGGCCTAAGAGTACCGGTCGGAGTCCGATTCCCAGTACGAGTTTTACAGATAGTGGACACAAGTTCCGTCCAGGTTTAAAAGCAGTTTCTCGAAATGTTATCAAACGTATTTGCATACCAGTTCAAAATTAAAAATTCAACCATGTTATAACGTTTTGGAGATGGGACGAGCTGGCTGCACGTTTCAGACACGACGTCCTTGTGCGCAACAACCGGGCCCCGGATAGGAACTCATGTCATGTCCCGAACATCTGTAAGACATATTGAACATAATTATCAGATTGAAGGTTCAAGACCCCTTTGATATGCTGATTCTATATCAGCCTATAGCCCAACGTCGTCCAAAATTACATATATAGCATTAGTCAACCTTTCTGTCCGAAATGCTGGGATTTTAAGTTGACACGTCAAACCTTAGAGAAAATAGAATGTTGAAACCTGCTTGAACAAACTCAACATAAGTTTTTTCTTTTTGTTGAAAAAAAAATCAATTTCCATGTATTTGCAGAACTGTATACAAAATCCTCGCTTTTGTAACACTAAAACTTGTTACTGTTAGCGATGCTTACATGTGCAAGAAGTTAACACCGTGAGCGTGTTACTTGTTTATAAGCCTTTCTTAAAATATTGTTTACATTTCTGATGTACGAATCTCCCATGTGTGCTACATATTATATATTTTACCGAGCGTCTATCTTCTTCTGATGGTAGTGTCTTATTTTGCCAACAAACGTCCCTTTTATCGTTGAATGAAATCTCCACCGGTTTTTTTGTTTGGAGAGATTTCAAACAAAGTGGCTTTCAGAGTTTTCTCTCATTACTGGATATAAAGCGATCAATCATTGGTTTGCAACGGCGTTTACTGTCGTAAATTTTACCTCTGTTGTAGAACTGTATAATGTTGCCCAATTACGAAAGACGAGAAGATTGATCAGAAATATTGTAAATGATGGGATAAGGTCTCCAAATAAGAAGGGGAAAAAAATGTCCAATAATTACGGGTAAACTATAAAAGCCAGTTTATATATCTGCCAGAAACCTTACTGCTGGCGATCTCATTATGTATACCATGGGAATACTACAGTGTGTTATGTCCGCATGATACGGTGCATGACAACAGTGTGTTATGTCCGCATGGTACGGTACATGGTATAAAACAGAACGCTGGGAGCAGGGAGTTGTTATGGAAACTCCCTGCTTGGAGTATGCGGGCTTTAGTGGATATACTACCTTGGAGTTTACATCTCCGTATAGTCAGAACCCAATTAATATATACGATGATAAACATATATTGTTTTTCAGTACGTAATCACGTAGTTATAATACATATTGTATGACCCTGAAAATTCGCGCAACCGTTACTTCGGCCGTTACCTTCACATTGTCTATATGCAATAGCAATCAGAAATATTGCATGAAATATACCATCTATGGCAAAAATATACCTTTTATCTTCAAAGTCAATGACAATGTTCACAGCACGTGCAAGTCTTATCATGTAATCATGCAACTGTATATACCTATATAGGCCTATATATGTATTCTGTCCTTTCATTACAGAGAATAAATAAATATGCACTAGCTACAGCTTCACAATAACATGAGCATATTGTTTGAAAGCCGTTCTAAAATAACCATAAAATACGGCGTAAGGTAAATAAAGTCTAAATTTCCTCTTTCCTGTGATCAGGTCGTTTCGGGTCAGTGTGGTAAAGGTGAGATGTATATAGCTATATACAGAATAATAAAATATCGTATATAGTGTATCAAGAGATCATAATCAGTTAACGCCATTGTAAAAATAAAATTGTTAAGTGTTTGTAGATTGTCTGTGTAGTATAGTGTATACTCCTTAGTATACATCTATTATACAAGGCTAGTTCAAATATGAGACAGTTATTATAAAAAGCCTTTATAAAAAGAAGAAAAAAAATCCCCTTTAAGTGCTTTAAGGTGAAGTATTATTTTATTAGGCCTACGATACTCGATCCTGGTTTCTAAATAGCTTTTTCAATACCTGAATTAACATTGAGAAGGTTATTGACAATGGGGTCTATTGTATGTAATTTGAAGTATTATTATAGGCCCTTATGGTTTCGTTTTTGACCATTGATATGTAATATTTAAATTTGGTTACTTTTGTTTTCAAGTGATGGAGTAGAAAAAGACCCCTGCACGCTTATATGATGGTGAGTTACGGAAGTATATATCACACTAACTGCAGGAGAAATTATTCAGCCAAGTTTGTCCACCCAGTAAAATGAGCTTGCCCATTGTCCACCCAGTATTATTATTTTTATTATTCATTTTTTTATCAATGACATTTTCTTCGTGTTAGTGATAAGTGAAATTGACTTACGGTGGCTCCACCGGTATCCTGTTCAATTTGAAAAATAGCATATATAAAGCAGTGGTTTCTTGAACAATGTCGAAATCACTATTTTATAATTATGTGGGAAAATATCAGAAAATCCAAATGTTGACCACCCATGAAATTAGAAAATCTATAGCGACTGGATGTGCAAAAAATTACAGCTGCCAACACATAAAGGTTTTTTTTTCTTTGTTTACAGGTTAGAGTTAGTATACAACTCTCACAGACCTTTACATAATAGGTTTTGTTCAATTAAGGTTACAATATTAATAAAAAAATCGAAAAACGTTAGAAAAGTTGGTACTTCATTCATGCAATTTTCTGTAAATAAAATGAACTTCAAATATGATTTTCGGGGAGGTATAGCTTATATTCAGAAATAAAATATAATATTGAAATCACAGGGTATCCTTCTAAGAATGTACACAGTGGAGTAACCAGTAAGAGAGTCAAGACTCAGAATCCCCTCCTCCCTCCCCCCCCCCTTCCCCGCCAAAACAAATACACGAATATCGTATATATCCCCTTAATCGTGCAATATTTCCTTTATTCAGAGACTCGTTCACTGTTTCAGGAATTGTGTGAAGTTTCCTTTAAAATAAACAAATTTTAGGTAGCTTTATTGTTGGACAGTTGTCACAAGGTACACGTGATGACATGAAAACCATGGGAACGACAACACGACGAGATATATACGATACGAGCTATATGATATCGTTTCTTTAAAGGTATATTCATATTATGGTAAACGACGAATAATTGTGTACCGTCTCGCCCCATGAGCCTCCGTCACAACTCCCTATTTCTATGGTGTCTTATTAATGTTATAGGTTTCCATCGTAGTGGAATTGGTACATGTACAGCAGTGATCCATACGTGATGCATTACAGGTGTCGCGCCACAACTAATTGCTCCATTGGCTTACACACACTAAATTGGTCGCTTTCCAAGGCTGCTAGAGCAGCATAGATAGAAGTTTTCAACTGAAATGCCCTATAACCCCACCCGCATTGATAGCTAATGGCTTGGGATATCACAGCACATTCAATTTTTGCCACCATGACTGATTTTTGAGCTAGAAGAGCTCAAAGTTTAGCATTGTGCTCCCCCAACCCATATGCCAGCTCTCGCTTCGGAATTTTCTTAATTGTTTCACCCAAGATTTTCTAAAATGCCTTGAATCACCTGCAATCCTCCAGAATTTTAGACCATCAGTATTATATATCGTCTTCTTCAACATCCAAGCATCAAAAAGGATTATGATAACTAAGAAAATGCTAAAATACCTCAATAAAATAAGTCATTTTAGGGCTATTTGTCCGACAATGGTTAACCTTTCAAGCGGACGTGCACTACTCTAATTGTGTCTATATGACGTTTCTTGAAATCTGGAAAAGCAGCTGAACTTGACGCCGTAACTATAATATTACAAAGGATTGCAGAAATCAATCGAAAAGTATTACTTTACTATGTTAGAAGTTAGAAGTTAGTCAATAAAAGAGAAGCGATAGATATCTACGACGTTGTACTTACATGGTGAACACGCGCGTACTGTGTTGTAAAACTGTTATTCATATATATCGAGGGCGCATGTCTACAATATTGTATCCTGTGATGAATCTCGCTGTAGACTCGTTTGCGTAGCTACGTATTAGTACTGACGAAATGAAAAGAAAACAGATGGTATCTTTGCCATTGGTGTAGGCATATAGGAGGAGGGGGAGGGGAGGGGAGAAAACTGCCCCACCCCTCAGACATTTTCAGGGGCACCGCATAAAATTGGCCAAAGCAGAAGCATTTATATTTATATATGGTACTGGATAAGCTACTTGTTTTTACAGCACGATATGTGTTCTGCATCTCAGAAGTTTTTCTACATTAGCCACCTAAGCTTTGATTCAGTGGTTGAAACGTTAGGGAACGTTACGTGCGTAGTATGGAACTTGATTTTCATATTTAATAGAAGCACAACATCTCCATATGGATGAATATAATACAGATATATCACATATACCCCACCAATCTAGCCAAAATTATGGAAATGATAGCCCCAATGTTCATCTAAACCCCTCACCCTCCTTCTTAGACTCCTCCTCAAAATAGTGAGTCATCCAAATTTTGGTTCCCCCTCCCTAACAAAATTGACAATCGTAAGGGCTTGAGCCTATGTTGTGTCAAGAAAATTCATGTCAATGCAAGCTTCATTTAAACTTAAATTCTCTGGCTAAAAATTCTGGCTTACCCCTGCATGTTACCGTTTACAATCACCCTCCCACGTCCCCCTCCCCTCCCCTCCCCACACCTTTCCCCATCGCCCTTCTTCACCAATCAGCACTTCTTTTCAATTCGTTTCTCAAGCACCAGGCTGAGAAAGAAGCAGCGGAAAGTGTGACTCTGTAATTTTGCTAAGTAACTTCAGATTAGTTGTGACTATATTATAACGCATAATTTCACCACAAATTATTGTAGGATTATACAATTATCATTAAAGATGCATTTTGGCCTGGCAGTTCCAAGTTATATATTGTAATAAAATGGTGGTCGAATTTGTCATCCTGACTAAACCCTTTGCAGTATCAGGCGATGAAGTGGAGAGCTATATATGAGTGGTTGCCTAGTGTACTGATGTATAATCAAGGGTTGCCCTATTCAAACACGTGTAATTGGTTCTGTCGAGTGTTTTGTATTTACCATGACCAAAATGAACGGGCCGCATTTGGGTCCAAAGTCCATCCGGGGTATATTGTTTAGTTTTTGCTTCAAGCGGCGTGTTCTTTCCTTTATTTTTCGATAGAGTTTTTGTTTGTACTATTTCTGAGTTCTTGATTACAACGGCAGAATTTATGGCCGTATTGGTAGGGTGTGTCTCATACAGATGTTTGCTATATCGGAGACTGTATGACAAGTATATTTGTCAGTTAATAATTCATATTAGTTTCTCTTTGGTGACGATGAGTAATAATGAAGTACACACGATCATGTGGCCTTATGTCGGGGAAAAAGTTCGACAATCAGAGAACGTGATCACGAAGGTTTTTTTTTACGTTATCGACAAAATAACATAAACATAGGATATATCAGCTAAGAAATGTAATAGAACGAATTTAAAACAGAATGGAATAATGTTTGATTCCTATACCATTAGGGCAGTAAGCTATGCTTGCTCCACAAAAAAACAGTGAAGTGAAACTGTATTAATTCGCAGTAGTAAATCGTCCTTATGTAGTTTGTTATGAAAGGTACCCCATGATTACGATTCGAACAATATTGATTCAAAAAATATTTACAGAGGAACCATCCCTTGTCGTACAAGAAACACGTTCGTATAAAGAAACAAGAGTTTGTGATACAAAAATTGATACCAACTTGTACTACGTACCGCCGTGTCCTTATCCAATGCGCCACCTTCCACCTTCTCAACATCAACCATTCCCAACCCCACTCCACCCCAATACCCACTCCCATACCCATCCCCACCTCAATTTATATTTATATCGAGCGCGGTCTTTGCGGGTAAACATAGGTTGTTTTTATTCACTGAGTCCTCAGCAACGTTACTCTGAGGCTTGACCGCTTCCACTTCTCCTTAATCATATATACCCCTCTCCTCCTCACCCCTCTCTCGTTTCCCCTCTCCAATTACCACTGTAACCAACCTTCTCCCTGTTTGAAGCCATGTTAATTAACTATATAAAGGCCTATTAGAAAGAATAAAAAAATAAACCCCTAAAAACCAAACACAAGAACCTTTCTTTGTCAGAAATAAATCTTTTCTCATTAACGGGGTACTGTTCGTATAAGAAATTCACCTTCTTATGTAAGAAATGAGAATGTGTGCTTCGAAATTTACTACCAATAAAACGAAGATTGAAGGTGGGAATTGCTAATGGAACTGTCATTATTATAGAGTAGTGAGGTCGCCCTTTACTTTCTTTAATTCTGCAATTTTTACTTATTTGCATACCCGAAGGTGTAACCGTGAAATCTAGGAAACACGCGTAAAACATTGTCACTACTTTGTTCTTCTTAACTTCGTAGAATGAAAAGAAAATCAGAAAATGATACTATTATCTCGATGTGTGTTTACTATGTACCTTAAATCAATTTCATTTAAAAATTATGATAAACGTCAAAAAAAGGGTTTTTCTTTCATAACACTTGCATCACGACAAAAACGTAGATGCAAGTAGAATCACAAATGCTAAGCATATGAAGTTCAGTAACCGCATTGAAGGACTGTTTTTGTATCTGAGGTCGACGGCCTCTCGTGGGACTATTGGCCAGTGATATGATGATAGCAAACCAGTGAGTAAAGTAGAACATCCCTAAACAGGGATACTCAATTAGCTTTGTACCCGGCGTCAGATTCAAAACACTGCATGGTTGAAGCAAAGACCCAGGCATAATGAACATCTAACTATACCTGTAGATTTAGCAATGTGCAGGTTATGCCGTTAGCGTGCTGAAGATTAAGGCATTGGGGCCCGCATATCCGATTTGTGCAAGGTTTTCGGCCGATTTTTCTTTCATGGGCCGCATTTTACCCGACGGCCGCGAAGTTAGCACCCCTACCTTGAACCATAAAGGCCTCAAGAAGAGTCACGAGGTGGATCTCACTGTTTACACTAGATCGCTATTTGTTTTGTATTGCACTAATTCAAATTCATAAAGGTTAATTCAGTGTGCTACAACAAGGTCTGTAATGTAACAAATGATGCAGTGATTTATAGCTGTTGTTTAGTCAATTCGTCGGTTAGTGATTAACTAACCATGGAAAATATACGCCCTCGTAGATTCAAGTACTAATAAATTTGGGTAATAGGAAACTGTTGAACAGTTAGGCCATAATGAACTGCTTTAAAACAAACATGTATTACGGCATGAACATATCTTCCCGACAGTCGTTTCTACAACAGGAATTGATTTGTTTAGTGTTGGTACTGTGGAAAAGCGTGTATTATGTCAATATACGGCTCTGCTCCCTAATTAGTGATAGCGTCCTCTATTTTACGCAAGCGTCCAAACACTGATGCTGAAGGGAAGAACGGAACCTGTTTTTGTATTAAATATAAGTTACTCTCTGCAAAAAGACCCTGTACTTTTGTTTACTCCTTTGCAACCATTTAGAAGAAATAAAATCGGAACAGGCTTTCTTCAAGGGAAATATTAAATATGATTATATACCTTTTTATATACTTTTTAAAGAAAAGTAACCCAAGATCGAGCCTGGACAAGAAAACTAAACAGCTTGATCCACTTTCAACCCTCGGTCCCCTTTCATCGACTAGACCGTAACCGTATGATCATGACGATGTCACGTCAAGTGAGTATCGCGATTCCCTTAGAAAGGGTTAAAATATTACACATTATAAGGTGAAAGGTTGGTGAGCAATGTACTGTGTACTGATTATACGTGATCACATGGTTGCTCGAGGCCTACGGGGTCCAGGACTGGGTGATGTCGACTACACAAACTTACCTGAGGATAAGACAATGGGAGAGAAGCGTAACAAACATGTGTGTGAGTGTTTGTGTGCGAGGGTGTGTCTATGTGTGTGAATATGTTGACCTCCCTGAATGATTTCATGTGAGGTATATATATATATATACATATATATATATATATATATATATATATATATATATATATATATATATATATATCGACCTTCCTTACCGGTTTCGAACCTCTGGACATACAATCAGCGTCCATAACCTAGTGGTTATGGTGTCCGCATATAAAGCGGGAGGCCCGGGTTCGAAAGGATGGATGATTTTTCACTGTTCTGGATTTTTCAACTCATTATGATTTCAATTATATATATTCATTTGCCTTTGTCGTTTACCTCCATTTCATTAACAAAAGTCTGTTCAAAGTATCTCTTTCGAGATCCAACTTTAGGAATCACAAATGACTTCGAGTTGGTTACCATCACGTTTGATCTCTAGAGTAAGGCAAATATGTCACCAAAACAGAACTAGTATATTTCGATAAAGGTGACAAACGCCCACAGTGGAATTACGACCTTCCTTACCGGTTTCAAACCTCTGGACATACAATCAGCGTTCATAGCCTAGTGGTTAGGGTGTCCGCATATAAAGCGGGAGGCCCGGGTTCGAATCCCGGTGGAGGCTGGAAATTGTTTCACTGTTCTGGATTTTCCAACTCACTACAATTTCAATTAAATATATAATCATTTGCCTTTGTCGTTTACTTTCATTTTATTTAGCAGAGTCTCTTCAAAGTATCTCTTTCGAGATCCGGCTGTACGAATCACAAATGATTTCGAGTTGTTTAGCATCACGTTTGAGAAGCACAACCATATATGGAAGAATAACGATAAAGTAATTCACTAATTAAATATGCAAGTTAGCTGGATCTGCTATGACGGTGCTTCCGTTAGTGCTGAGCCTAAACATTGACAAAGTTTATCAGTCAGTTCGAACCTTTTACACACAGATCATGATACTCAAACTAGACTGAATCATGGAAAGTCAGATTATGTGCAGGTCGTTGAACTAAGACTCTTAGTAGCACCTGTAGGGTACAATTTTGGGTGAGTGCGGTCATGTGATTGTTTACATGACTCATAATAGTAACCTTGTAAAGTTCATGAAGAGGTTTAATGGTTTCAAACAATTGTTGATCTCGGAGAAGAGGTCAATAAACGAGCCTATGCGGGCTTATCGTCTCTTTCGTTAACATTTATAATGGGGGAAGGGGAGGGTGAGTGGGGAGGGTAAATGGGGAGGGTAAATGGGGAGGGGGGAAATGATACATGTAAAACTTTTCACCATTCGGATTAAACTTCAATAATAAGAGTATGGATCCTTTTGAGGTGATGTAAGATCCGGTGGGTTAGTCTGGGAAAGTGGATTTCATCTTTAAAGGTCTAGACTAAGCAAAGTTTCACCGATTCCGTAGAGTGTTGTGTGAGTAATGCACATATATAGATATTTCTGAAAAACTTTGTAAGGTCCGGGCCAGCGATCGTGTCATTTCATTGCACCTCTGACACATATAACTATTGAAATATACCGTATTCAAGAAACCGGTGGTATGGCCGAGTGGATAATGGCGTTGGCATGTGAAGCAATGAGGCTTAGCAATCGGGAGGTTCTGGGTTCGATACCCGGCCGGGTCATAGTAAGGTGCATAATTTGTCATCTAAGAGCAATCTACGGTTTTCCCATCTGAAATGACTTTCTAAATTGAAAAGATTCCAAATTTGAGTTAAAATGTTGAATTGGAAGCCACCCGGCGTGTTATTTGTAATACAAAGGCCCTTGCGGATTTCTTCCACATTTGTGGTCGCTTAAGCGTCGTAAAAATAACTGCTGATTATTATAAGTTCATCTTCATAAATTATTATCGCAAGGAACACGACTGGTTCTTGAGAATGCCCATTGGATACGCGTTAAGACCTTCCTATGTATAGGATAGCGTACCCCATATAAATGCCCTGTTGATTTACACACTAAAAGTCATGATAGAAGTTTTCACTAACTAAACTCTACTTATGCGTCACAGGTACAAAAAGGTCTTACTTCTAAGTCTTAACCTTACACCAGAAACAGATTCCCCGCCACATTATATACCTTATGAATTGTCCTGGGCGAGGGAAGGGGAGGAAGGGGTAGTGGGTGGAAGTAGTGGACTAATGGGGGATGATCGCCGGGTTAAGTGTGCGAATGGCCTTTGTTACAGTTCTATATATTATAATACTGAATGGACTCGACGTTGAACTTGTAAACTTGTATATCGATGGCGCTATTCCATTTTAACGACTCATATTGCTACTACATTATGGCTTATGTGTAATAATTAAATGCATTTGAAATGATAACTTTAACCATGAAAAGGAAAGCTGCAGATTACAAAACCCGATAAATTTGGTCCCGGTTTTTGGACATTGTCACACTCGTTATTTATGCTTCCTGGCAAGTACAATTATTTTGCTAATTTGTATCTTTACCACTTCAAAGAAAAATTGAGAAATTTTACGTGCAACGCTTCACATGAGACATTAATATCCTATAAGGGTATACTCATGTTGACTCTCACAAAAAGCTTCATATTATTGGCTGGTTTTTATAAACAGCTCGATAAGAGAGTATTGAAACCAATTTAGTATCACATTACAATAAAATGACATCCAGGGATGATACGCGATCGTATTATTTCATACTTGGGATACATTTTCCCTGAATTGAAGTATGAACCCACCATTTATCTGTATAACGTGATGTGACAGGGAAATGAAGCATCAACAATTAGTATCTTCCCCTAGAGATTTTTTTTATTCCACAATATTTGTGGTAATTTAGAGGGACAGAAACACCAGGCCAGGTACTTCCATCAATGTTTAACATATACAGACATTTACAGATCTCCTTAGAGATTTTTTTTATCTTTGTAAATGTCATCTCTCCTGCATGTGACAATAATGAGGGTTAAGACATATAAGACATGAAGACATAACCCCAGCCCACACCCACACCCACACCTACACCTACACCCACACCAACACCCAATAAGATGATGGCTACCCAACACGCATTCGGTGTCAGAAACACTGAGATAATGTTATTGCTTGTAGTTCAAGTGTGACAGTTCTCAAGTTCATAACGCAGTTACTATACTAATACTAATATTTATAGATATTAAAGTAGGCACCAAAAATACAAAATAAAAATGGCATCACTTGTCACAATGGGTCAAAATAGGCGGCAAAACTACGGCGAAACATAATAAAACAAATATAAACCACACATAAAGTTATAACGTTCGTGCAATTTTGTGTTCAATTATGTAGTATTTGTGCTGTTATCCGTCGTCGTTCATTCATCCCTCATGTCGTCAATAATTGAAATATTAATTTTTTTAGTCAATTTTTACGCTCATGTTTGAGTCTTATACATTGCAATATCATCTTTATCCGGCCAATACATATATCGTTGACAGGCGCGTAGCCAGGAATTTGCCAAGGGAGGGGCGAACCTGTAAGCAAACTATCAGAGCCGTAGATTCTGCATTTGAAAACTATCTAAGCGTAGCGCCACCATAAGTTGGCGCTACGCGTACAAGAAAATTTTGGCTGAAAATGCCTCCCAGATTGCTTGAAATGGCACTTCCCAGGCCTTGTAAGTTGCATCTAAGCTTGAAATTACTATAGCAATAACATAAAAACATACAAACAAATATGCTCAAGAGGGGGCGGCCCCCTTCATCCCCCCCCCTTGGCTACGCGCCTGATCGTTGATCACGTACAAACGCAGCCTCGACTCCATCCTTTTGAAACCTTTTGTGTGATGTTTTTGGATGTCAGTTGATACAGGTGGTATATCTACTTCGTTTTCGTTTTATCTGACGACGGATTTTCCCTCAACTTTGCTCAACGGCTGTCTGTCGTCTGTCTTGCATTTTGATAAGCAGTATGACCTCATCAAAAAGCCTACCGCACTTAAGAAACAACTAAGTGAAGGCTAGGAATTTTAGTGTTGACGATATGGTGAGTAAACTTACTTCTTTAAATAGTATAAATCGCTTCTTGATTGGGTTCACCTGACGCCAAGCTAAACCAAGTCGTGCTGTTTGAACCTTTAAGTGTGGGAGAAGGATGGATTCACTGTGTCTTGAGGACTAAGAACACAGGAATAACTAATAACACCGTTCTTACAGCAACTATAGAAGCCATTCTTCACATTACATGACTCTCTTCCAAATTCCAACCCATGGCCCGCGACACTTGCGTCAAAGCTATGTTCAGTGCTATTGACAAATTGTCGCATGCGGCGGTGTAACTCCTGCATGCGTGGAAATGATTCGAAGTATGCCAAATCCCCAACCAACCCAACCCCACCTCCTCCCCCACCTCACGCCGTGTCATCCTCCTCCCTTTAAATGTACTCAAGCAAGGTACACGTCTATTGTTTCGCCCTCATTCGCAGTGAAGTTGACTTTTTGCTCACAATGATAGGAAATGCTTGTTTGAAACGTGCGTGATAAGTTTTATCGAAATTTTGAACAGCTGTTGACACACTTACCTCGATATGCTTGGTACCTATAGGTGTATATTAACGGCAGTAGACGGACCCCAACACCGGGGAGGGGCGGGTGGGGTCAGGGTCTGCCAATAGTTAGTTTTTTCTTTATACAGCAGTGTTAAATTTCATCACCAGCGAACATTGGTCTCACTCCTGCACCACCATCTCAGACCTGCGTCGGCGTCCATGTTTAGAGTATCTAGCTTACTTAAATAAGTCGAGTTCACTAAAATACCACCCGATACACACAGAGAACACAGTGACTACTGTATAAATCTTAAAGGTTTGTACCAGAGTAAACACTGAATCGTGCTATAAATCAGTATAGCATGTGCTCTTTGAATTACAGTAAGAACTGAGGATATGTGTAATTCCAACAAATCCAGTTGTTGGGATTTCACATATCCTCAGTTCTTACTGTAATCCGCATAGCACATGCTACCGATTTATCAGATTTGTCAGCACAATCCAGTATTTACTGTGGTACAAAACTTTCAGATTGACAGTAGTTACTGTAATCTCTGTGTGAATCGATGAAAATACATACTATTTACCGCATCCTAATGCCACCTTATTGTAAATAGCCGACCTTGAATTCAATAAATAGCGGTGTTACGTTTTAATAATCAGACTGGCTCTTGATACACCAACGTCGACAATATCGCGCCACGTTTGATGGTTCTCATGACGCGCGCGAATAATATGGGACTGCAGGGCGTGGAATATGCCGTAGCTGAATATGAGACTGCAGGGCGTGGCATATGACGTAGCTGAATATGGGACTGCAGGGCGTGGCATATCACGTAGCTGAATATGGGAATGCAGGGCGTGTAATATGAAGTGGCTGAATATGGGACTGCAGGACGTGGCATATGACGAAGCTGAATATGGGACTGCAGGGCGTGGCATATGACGTAGCTGAATATGGGACTGCAGGGCGTGGCATATCACGTAGCTGAATATGGGACTGCAGGGCGTGTAATATGAAGTGGCTGAATATGGGACTGCAGGACGTGGCATATGACGAAGCTGAATATGGGACTGCAGGGCGTGGCATATCACGTAACTGAATATGGAACTGCAGGACGTGGCATATGACGTAGCTGAATATGGGACTGCAGGGCGTGGCATATCACGTAGCTGAATATGGGACTGCAGGGCGTGGCATATGACGTAGTAGCTTTTCGCGTTGAGCCATGGGTGCATCTTTTAAGTTCAACAGGAAGTTATCACTGTTAAATAACCTAAAGGGTAAAACTGTTTTCTGGATGACGCGATTATGCAATTATTCTCCTTTAATCTGACGTTGAAATAATTTGGATTACTATTACCTGCTTCATCCTAGAAATTCATAGTTTAGTACCTTGCTTTTTTATATATATATATTACTTATGATTGCCTGTTGGAGGTTCGAGCTAGTAGATAAAGTTTATTGCACTGAGTTTGGTTTCTATCCAATGCCGTTCAATTCGGATAGCAATATCCATAAAAAAAATGCCCGATCATTAGGGCCGACTAGGTACAGTTTCATGTTAGACAATGGAACAAAAGTCGATATAGTTTTGTTTAAATATTTTTTGGAGTCAAAATATTTGAAAACGAAAGGAATAATGAATTTTTTCGTTCATGCCTCCTTTCTTTTCTTTAAAACAATCGTATAATGCGATTCGCTGTAATCTAACTTTGAATTTTTAAACCTCGATGTACCTTTGTTAAAAAACAAATTGTCAAAAGGTAACGATCATTGACACAAATATTGGCTATAAACCACTTGAAATTCACAAATACAGGTAAAAGCGTCAAATAGCCGCGGTAATGGCTGCTACTGTTATCGTGTTATCGCAACAAAATCTTCCAGCCGTCGATGGGAGCTGAAATGTTGTTGATTACTCTAACAGCTATCTAAACTCAAACAGAATCGCAGCCCGCGGCCGAGAACAGCATAGCCAATGACGAGATTTCTCATTCAGTTCAAGAGGCCTTTTAATTTCCATTGTACTTTACTTTCACACAAGCAGTTGTAGCCTAAGTGAGAGGCCTAACCGAAAGAAAAAAATCCTAATTTAGTAAAGATCGATCACTTTTGACAACTTTCTGTAAACTTCAGATTTTTTGGGGGAAAGTTTCTAACCAAATGGAAGGATTTTCTGATCAAACTAATTTATTGACTTCCTCGTGCCATTACGAGAGGCGTAAGATATCATCATCGTCAGACGGCCCGACATCCATTTACGGAGAGGATACTGGACGGCCGTCTTCTATAAGCGTTGCTCCCGGACGGGGTAACCCGATGGTTTTCGGAGGCGATGGCAATTTTTCACTCGGATTTAACGCTGGAATATCTGACAATAACGTTGGAAATGGTCGCAGAAATGAT
Organism: Apostichopus japonicus; assembly: GCF_037975245.1. NCBI lineage: Eukaryota > Metazoa > Echinodermata > Holothuroidea > Aspidochirotida > Stichopodidae > Apostichopus > Apostichopus japonicus. The sequence continues at coordinate 6,219,843 of NC_092564.1, read as the reverse complement.
ATCTTCCAGCATTACTCTCCAACAGTAACTCGTGACGTAGAAGATGGAGTTGAGAATGGCAACCTCTACTCTTGGATGAGAGAGACGAGAAAACCACCAGAGCGTACGTCCCTAAAAAACTCCAAACGTGAGTTGAGTTTTAACTCTAATTCATATATTCAGTATACTTATAGATACATTTAGTTTGAGCTATGTCTGAAATATTTTCTATATTTTCCTGATTTATTTGGGGAAAGATGGAAAAATCCTGCATATAGTAGTCTATTCCAAATTGTATTTCTGTACGTTCTTCAAGACATCGTAACAACAAAAATGCTTGATAGTCCTAGACGCGTAAGACCCTTTTCAGTTGTTCGTGGCAGTTTTTACTCAATTTAATTCCAATAAATTAATGATTATTCACAACAAAAAAAGAAGGTTAATAAAAAATATCTTCCAATATTTCCATGTGTATGGCAGATGCACATGTCTAATCGTAATGTCAACTGAAGGGATGCTTACGTGTTTCTGTACTACCTATGCCATATGTTTAAATGTCGACTACTCTACCTCCCTTGTTTCATAAACTGCTTTACAATTTTCATTACTTAAATTAAACTGTTGAACATATTTCGACAAAGACAACCGAAATGATTAGTAAGAGATGATGATCACCACATTAAGAACCATATCATGGAATCATTCGAAAAATTCGTCAAGCCGAAGAGGATTAAAAACCATTTCTATGCTGGAAGCGTTTAATGGCTCGGTAGTGCCTCTATAAGTTAAGCAAGCGAAAAACTGATCCGGAGTTAAATAATCTGTTATACTCTCCGACATTCACAAATTTTCAATGAGAAAACAGAAAATGTTACTTTTGGAAAATGCTTTGAATCGGGCTGCTTACCGCCTTTGTTTTAACTTTAATTTTAAACATGACTCACTTTATCTTAATCTTCTATCGGTCTTAGGTAAAATATTGATGACTTCCAAATTTGAAGTAGGTCACAAGATAAATGATGGCTATAAAAAAAATGATAGTTCATTCATCATTGGCCTCTTCCTTGCAATATGTTTTAAATATCTTAAGCAAATCAAGAACAGTAAGCTGACGGTGAAATTAGACATGAATTTTTAAAGAGCAAATAGTTACTTATTTGCTAGTTTTCCATGTTCGTGATTTACTTATAAATTACACAAATAGGCTACAAAACAGCGAAATTTCGTTTCGTACTGAAGTCATGAAATGACTGGTTCAAATCCAAGTCCTAGCCAATAATTGACTGATGTTTCGAAATTCGTAAATATGTGAACTACATTTGAAGTGTGCCTAATATTAAAAAACGTTTTTGAATAATTTAGCTGAGATATTTAAAGAGACAATGTGTGATCGGTGTGCTTCGCTGAAACGTTTTCTTACTTTTACGAAAATTGAAATCGCATATGTTATCTAAAACGTATATAGGAAAGTACCCTATAACTGATTGTCGTGAATTACGTCTTAACTTATAAGTCATGGTACTAGCTTGAAAGTTGAGATACATCGGGCAGTATAATAAACATTATTTTTATATTCCTTTTTGTCTTTCATAACAGCTCATTTTAAGATTTGTTAATTAGTTATTCGTGTCACTTATTATGAAGCAAATGACATTTCCCCCTTCAATATCCTTTTGTTAAAACCACAATGTAATAGGTAATGCATAGGATTTTCAGTTGTGTTTTGAGTGAAGTTAAACCATCACATTTTTAATCTGTAATTTGGAAGATACTGTGAGATTCGCCTTAATTAGAAGCACTAAAGCTCACAAATTTGGAGAAAAAAATTGATTTAATTTGAAGAAGAAAGCCTTGTACAAACTTGAAAACATTTCTAAAGGATCTTTAAGATACATAAAGATGAACACGAACCAAAAATATTACAACAAGGCATAACGAATTTAAAGTTTAATTTCTTAATATTCCATTTGTCCACCTTGGATATGAAATCCTTTCTATTGCTTCCCAATCTTTCTTATGCAAAAACAAAAGTATTTCTTTTCTTACCCATTACAGTGATTTTAATTTTGTATTAGTGAACAAATTTAGATTTAATAATGCCATAAAGAACTGTTGCATGAATGATAGCCTGTATATGTATCATTTAAATAAACAGTCTCTTTCCAGTCGTTTTCTTGATCCAGATCCAGATTAAATCAGTGATTACTGTGCTGTTAAAACCTTGATACCCTAATGTTGAATTATGAGAAGGTTAATTGAAGGCCTTAATAATTTCTTCAAAATAATGGGGTTTTGGTTTTTTCAGCAACAAAAAATCCTACAGCGCTCTCGAAAGAACCTTATGAGAAATGGGCATAGACAATTTCTTCCCGTTTAAGAAGTTCTCAAAAAACTGTCCGCGGATACGTGAACCGAGATCAGTTGGCTTGAGTGACATACTTTTTGATGAAAAATTTACTTTATGCGAAATTAAAAGATGTATCAATTTATTCGAGCAACTGCTTATTGCTTCCTATAAAGGACAAGTTAATCATAAACTTCAGAAAATCCGAAAATTTAGAAATCAACTAAGAATCACAACCATACCAAATTATCTTTTGATATAAAATTACTTAAAATTACAAAATGGTGAAATGAAAATTCATCATGTTTCATTTGAACAAAAATATACATGTTCAAACCTTTGTTTACAACAACAGAAATATCTCAATTCTAAAGTTTGAAAAACTTACCACAAAATCACATCGTATATAAAATCTTAAGTTTAAAACAAGAATTATTTTTTCCATTGAAACAATCATTATGGAAAATATGTTTACTTGTCATTTCTTATCAGACATATGTAAGAAAGGATTCTCAGTAAACAGTTACTTTTTCTCCCCTTTTAATTAGTTATTAACATCAAGGACCAAAAATCAACAAATCCCCTTTTATTTGTTATTTTATAAGTAAATGTTAAAATATAAAATTCGGCCCATCCACACCTAAGAACTTTGCTTTCCTCATTCCTCATGTAGATGACACACTTCCCGGTAAAATATTAAACCTAAGAATTAATATTTTAGTAATGACTTGCATAAATGTTAATTAATATTAAAACATTATTGTAGTAGTTAATAGATTGGTCATTTGAATAGTTCATAAATGCAGTTATCTTTTATCCGCAAAAGTAAATCACATAAGCTATAATCAATAATTTACTAAGTTTATTGAAAAATAAACCTTTTCAACGACATATTCCTCTGCTTCTTTTAAAGTTTGCTCAGTGATAAAACTATAAAAAAAAATGATGAAACTAAAATATTGCGAAAATAAAAAGAAAGAAATGTGATTGAAAGTTGGCTCCGAACTCGTTATTGAGTTTGACGTAGACTACAATAAACTTCTAGTATTTGATACCTTCGTGTATGTGGTCACTCATATCTCCTTAATGTGTATTCGGTGGCCACCTGATACACATAGAGAACACATGTCAGTTACTACTGTAAATCTTACAGTTTTGTACCACAGTAAAAACTGGATAGTGCTATAATTCGGTAGCATGTGCTATAAGGATTACAGTAAGAACTGAGGATATGTGTAATTCCAACAAATCCAGTTGTTTGGTATTTTTTGGGAATTACAAATATCCTCAGTTCTTACTGTAAATATAATAGCACATGCTACCGATTTATCAGATTTGTCAGCATGATCCAGTATTTACTGTCATATAAACCATTAAGATTTACAGTAGTTACTGTAATCTCTGTGTGAATCGGCTGCGGTGGCAGTCAATTTGGCAAACATGGGAGAGAAAAAAATTCTACACTGTTAGTTGAAAAGCCATCTCAATACCTGTTCCCAGTTCTAAGTATGATTGTTTGAATAAACAGATAAACCTTTCCTTGGGAAATGGATAATATTATTGATTGTATTTTGATATCATCATGGCGTTTGAACTTCAAAAGCTTTACTGTTTTGGTATAAAATTGTTGTTGACTTGTCATGGAAATGTGCTGATATATTTGGAATGTTTTGTTTAGCTTACAATGTTCGTTTCATTTAGAATTTCATTACTATGTAACTTGTCCCGTAATAACATTATTTTCCTTCTTCGCTAAATGATTCATACATTATAACAGAAAAAGCTCATCATGTAACTTATCATGATGACATCAATAACGTTGTTGTTACCAAAGTTTATACTTTCTATTATTATTATTATTATTATTTCATACTTTCTTATAAGCAACGCTATTTCGGTAATAGCTGAACACTTATCTCTGAAACTCCCTCTTCTGTGAAATCCTGAATCTGCCAATGTTTAGAAATAGTGAAAAAGTAGTGACATAAATATTACTCTATTCTACATTTTATGGCGACATTAATTACTTTAAAATAATCCTTGCCTTGAACTATTTAATCTTTGATCCTATCTCGAATTGAATCATTTTTCAATAATGCTGACAATTTAGCAACATTTGAACGCTTTCAATCCTGGCATGTTGTTGCTATATTAAAAAAAAGTGTTCGGGAGACGAAATTTTAGTAGCCTCAAAGTAGATCAGTAATTTTTTCATAGCTAAAGTACATTTGAAACAACCTAATACGTTGCCTTAACGTCCATGAACAAAACTTCCACAACTGATAATTTCCTTTACTTTTGTTTATTTCATCATAATAATTCAATATTTCAGTTATCCGAATATACAGCAATCGACACGATAAAATTGCGTTATTTGGAGGAAAATAAATAAATATGTTTATTGATCAATATTTATAAATTCCAATTTTAGGGAATTTTCTCTAAAGTTAATGGATATCGTTTTTCCTTCATTTAAGAGGAAGAGTATACGAAATTGTACACTTATTAGCATGATTATTACCAACTCTAATAAAATAATGAATATATTATATGATATGATACTCCTTTACATCTCAGATAAGACATCGGAATCACATACTAATCATTTGAACACAAAATAAGCAATCGGATAAGGAATATCAATTTTAAAAAAATTGTTTAATACTAGACTTGACTATACTACGTCATATTCATAATCAATTAGTTATTGATAATCAATGGAATTGTTACCATCACTTTCCCTGTATTTGTGATTGACAATACGAACCCTATCGCCCTATTTTATATGAAATCACATTTCGAGGTGCTGAACAGATCGTTATACCACTGTAAACATAATATAGCATTATCGGTTCTAACTGCGATATACAGTATACATATACAAATATTTTTTGCTGTTGTTGATTTTGTTTTATTTCTGTTTTATATATATTTTTTTCCGAATTTGCTTTAAGTTGATAGGCTGCAGTGCTCCTTGGATTTCTGTGGGCCACGTAGTCAGCAACATGTGAAGACATTTACCCTTTTCTCCGGGGAGGGGGGTTGTTTTGATTTAATTTTTCACGTGTTGTGGTTTCTTTTGTTTTATATGCGTTTACATTAGCTATCGTTGGGAAACAGGTTAAATACATCACATATGAGTCATATTGACTCAAGGAATTGTCTTAAATGTCGAAAAAAGTACCATCGGAGTGATTTGAGAGTTTTTTTCATGATTTAACATTGACGAATCCAGGCAGGGGACAGGGCGAATCCAGACATCAGGTTTGAAATTCTTTGGCACTAAAATTAGCTGTAAACATATTGTCTTAGTCATAAAAAGGTACACATTGACAATTTTTTAACACCACTATTTCGGTAGTAAGTTCGATATTATTTAGGACGCACATGAAACAAAATAATAACACAAACTGTGGACTATAGATTCCGCAATTACCCCCTCTAAAGCATTTGGCAACAGAAAACTAGCCCATTGTCAATGTATTGTATCCATGCCACGAACAATGTTTTAAAATCTTTTTCTTTTCAAAATAAGTGTACCAATGGCGTTGCAGTAAAGCTTGTGCGGTTTTACATCAAAGTTGCTAATAATATTCTATACGGTAAGTGTCTTGCCCGAAAGTTTTGCAAGAATGGAATCGACCTTTAAAGGAGACACAAATACAACTAACATCTTTAGCTTATATGACAGAGATCATTGTCATGAACAATTTTCTCAAACAGCGCTAGCTAAGCAAGATCTTGCTCCGTACGGGAGACGGTGTTTATCCTATTTAAAAAGTTGTGTTTGTCTGCTGTCATATTGTAAATCTTGTGTTGTCATAGTGTTCTGCCACTAGCATCTTAAGCCTTTTACTTCATCTTTGTTTCTGTTTTCATATTCCCAAGTAAAATGTTAACAGTGTTGACAATAAAACCACTGCCATCAATATATGGTCACGTTACGTATTTCATATATGGTAGCTTCAGCATGTGCAAACCCCATCCCAACAACAGAAAATAAGCATGGTAGTAAATAAAGAAAGTTATAATAAGGAAAAAAGAAGTACATGTGTCTCGATGACGTCATATTCAGACTTGTTCAAGTCTTCTGTCTGAAGGAAAATGGATTAAGATTTCTCATAGCTGTTTGGGGATGTTCTTCGTGACAATTGTTTGTATTACATAGATAAATAATGTTTATGATCTGTTTCTCCTTTAACCCCCCCCCCCCCCAAAAAAAATGGGCGATTTGAAGTTGATCCATTCAATCAATTGCGAATTCTAGTCTGAAAATTACTTGGTAGGTCCGGCTTACTTGTTCGGTATGATGGAATATCTACAGTGAAGTAAAGTAAACGTTTGCCAACTTGTTCAAAGACGTTTCTTGTTTAGTTAAACATAAAACGAATCCATGCTTGTGAGACGAAGGATATAATGGAATGTATATATGGTAGTCTATATGATAATAATGTTACCCCAGCCAAAGTCTTATCACATATTATAGTTCTCCTCTGAAACAGGAGATTCTAGAAGAACCTTTTTCTTTTATTTATCTTTTCTGTTTTCTTTTCTTTTTTTTCTTTTTTTTTTCTTCTTTCTGGCAGGTGACGACAAACTATCAGATCAAACTGACACTCAGACAGAAGCCAAAGAGAAAACATGTCCAGAAAAGAAATTTAATAACGTCAGAGGTTTATCAGCTAAGAGAAACAGGACAGCATTCAGTAGCATACAGCTGGTAGAACTCGAGAAAGAATTCCTCTTCAACCGATACCTTCACCGATCGCGACGTCTCGAAATGGCCTCTAACCTGAATCTATCAGAAAGACAGATCAAAATTTGGTTTCAGAATCGTCGTATGAAACTAAAGAGGGAAGTGAAAGAATCTAAGAGGCTCACAGAACAAAGAGTCGCTCCCCAATATACTGGGATACCTGGCCCTTACCGTAACAATGATTACTTGTTTGGTTTCCAAGGAGCTGAAAGCGGTATGGTTGAATCGCATGAAGACTTTTACAGTATGTACTACAATGCTTACTCTAGGCTACCATACACTCATGAATATGCAGTGGATACGTCTCAGAGTGTTGCACTGACACAAATATGACGCAATGAGATAACGCTAAACTTTCAAGTCACTTCTGGTCTCTATATTTGAAATGACGTTGTTTACAGAGTCCACCAAGCCTAGATCGGAAACGAAGAACCCTTTTACGTCATTTTTTTCTATATAGGTAAATTGGCAGACGTGATATGCCAAAATCAGTGGCGTTCGTATCTTTGTGTCACTTGGAGTAAACTGGAAAAAAGGCCCGTATGAACTCTCGAAATCTTTAAAAGTTGAAACTGACTCTAGACTATGCATGTACAGTTGTGACCATGGAAATTATAGACCTTACTCCACCCCAATATTACGTATTACGAAAACAAAAATTCCGTTTCTTTTCATCTTTTCCTTTTTCAGTTGAGAGGGGGGGGGGAGGCATTCAGGGATGCGGTGACATGGGATATTAGAATATGAGGCCAGGGGTTTTGATCAAAATGGGGATCAAAAATTTATCATCTTCTTGAAGTTTGTAGGCGGTTCCGAACAGCCTTTTCCCAGAAAACAACATTTTAACTTCATGCGTTTGTCACCACATGTGAATTCGAAACAAACAGGTGTGTTCCTTTCAAATTTGAATACAGTTTTTACTCGAAAACTGTAGTTCACTAGAACATGAATACATTCTATTTATAAATATACTGCTACCTTCATATCTCCTATTAAAATGCTTAACTCAATACAGAAAAGTTTGTTTCACACAAATGTAATGTTTTACTTCTGATTATTTCAACTTTTTGTCTAATTTAAAATATCCCAGCGAATTGTTGATAGATTAAAGTAAACAGATGGGCTTTCAAATGTGCATTATGTTTCTTTTAACCAATTCTGTCTGGCGCCACTAGACTGTGGCGAAGACCAACTAATCAAAATGTAGTTTTAAAGGGAGTGAAGACTCGCGCACAAAGAAACGTCTGATGCCTTTAATCTGACCTAGTTTCGAATGAGGTGTAACAGAAGTGTTAGACACCACCATCGAACCCAGAAAATAGACACACAGCTTGCTACTGTCGGTAATTAGAAACAAGTGTACTGTCAATACATACAGCTACGGTCAATACCCACAACAGAGTGTACATGGCAGCGATGGACATCTCAGGTCTAGATAAAAGATAACAAGGTATCACGTTTCATTACCGTCTGCATTTTGTAGCGACAAGAAAAAACTTCACTTTCAAGCAACGGAAAGTTTTTTTCAGAGGGCGGCACGCGGTTTGGGCGAGTCTTAAATGCCTTTCAGGTTCAGTTGGTTGATTCCTGCGCATGCGTATACTGTAGTCTCGGGATAGTCAGATTACACAGACAGACACCACGAACCACATATAACGAAACTATCATACGAAATGCGCATTTGCGCTTACCTTTAATGTTCTTTTGTGAGTTGTTTACTTACGTTCCTATCTGAAATTACAACATCAAGGTCACAAACGACTCTCAAATTATGTACCGATGTTTTTTAATTACTAATTAGAGTTTGAGGTATGTCGGTGACTATGGGGGGAGGTGGTCCAGTTGTGCGACGAACAGCTCCTGGAGTATCGCAAGTTGAAAAACAGAAAGACATGGGAAACATTGTGACAAAATGGGGCAAGGAGACAAGCAAATTGATCAACTTGGAAGCAACTAACTGGACAAGAACCAGCTGGGGGAATGGTAAGCTGACTTCACTGGGGAGGGGGGAGTCCCCAGCTCTTGCATAGCCCCCCCCCCCCTGGAGTAACTAGCACACGAAAAAACCTCCCCTATATCTGGGCTGTTCCTCAGCAATACGTATCCATTAAAACTAGTCATATATAGCCAATGATAGTATTACTTGGCGTGTCATAGCCTGAAATGCAATGTGCGCTTGCGCAGTTGTAAAAAGCCAATTCTGCCTTGCCGCCGGGAAAGAAGGTCGGTTTTCAAATACCTTATATTTCTTGTAACCATTTGGTTTTATTTAGAATGAATACTCTTTATCAGTAACTGAATATCGACGAAGGAGCAGCTGACACCCTTGAACATATTGTAAACATCGATAAACGCTTAATATCAATTTTAATATTTCTACTAAAAATGTTAACCCTGGAAGAGACTAGAATGACATGAAAAAGTTATATAATGGTGAATATCTATTTATGCATGTAAGGAATGTAGATAAAGTGTTATGAATATGATAAAATATATTGAGATATATGATTAGTATCCTTGTGACCTACAAATGTAGAAAAACATGTTTATGTTATACATGACAAAGTAAAGGCTAATTATCGCGGCAAATGTGCGATATATAAATAGCAACTTCAAATGTTATATTGTTTTTCCTTCAAAATACCTTGCGTGTAACCAAATACCTAAAATATTGGTATCGAATTATCGGAATCGGTAAATATTAACTTACATATTCACATTATCCAAATGTTTCACTACACAAACAGCACTGGTAAATTCAGTCTGCTCGCAGTCTAAAGACAGCATTTTCTCGACTTAATTGTGAATGCTGCCATCAGTTCCAGACAAAGCTGTTTTCACTTTGTGAGTTTGAAAAGAACGCCACCACATTTGAACTTCTTCGACGACCGCGATAACTGAATATATAGAAATGTGCCATTTCTTGGGGCGGTGGGGGTGGGGTGGGATGGGAGTCATTCAAGTTTACCAGAATACACATAAGAAAGATTTCATATTTCTCCTGTTGTTTTTATTTCTTTACTTTGTACTTCTTATTTCGGGACAATTGAACAGCAAGATATGCAATGAAATAGACAAAGCTTAATATTTAAAACGTCGGAGTCCTTACTGTTGTAAGGCCTTCTTTGGGTCTCTTAAATAGCTCCTTCGAAATTGCCAAATTGTATGTGCTTCCAAAGTAAATAACATGTAGGTTGTAGCATCACACCAAATCACAGTTTTGTCCGAAACCAGACAATTTCATGGTCGAAAGATTTGCATTTTGCAGTGAATAAGTGTGCACTCCATAATTCTTTTGAGTAAACTTCGGGTAGGTTGTTTCAATCCCATTCGCCTATACCTCTCTTTGGTTTCTCTCTGATGTAAAAGAGACGATCAATACTAATTAAAATATCATAATATTTCCATCAATCTATCAATCGATCAATCAACATTTATCATCAATAAAAGTATTGATACTGATCAAACAAACATAATCGTTTCGTCACATTGTGGAGGATTTCATTTAGTATTTACTACTTCTTTTTTATTTTTTAAATTTTCTTACGTTATATTTATTTGACAAGAAGAATAGCCATCAAAAAGATTGACAGGAGACAAAACCAATCCCGAATCAGCTTCTTATTTTTTGTATTATTATTTCTCAAGTCGAGTTACGTCTTAATCAGTAACTAATTAATAGCTTGTTGATGTATGATGTGCTTTTAGTGAAAAGCGTTTAGTGTTTGTTTTTCATATAGTTATGTACATAAGAGCTTGCCCTGTCTGATGGAATCGCGGTTAGAGATGTAAACTGTTATCTGACTAAACTGGTATCTTTGATGGAATTTGCTTTTGAGAGGAAGCGGTTTGACAGAGGTAACTCTTAACTGGGTTATTAAAGGTAGATTCATATTTTGGATTTTTTGTTTGTTATAGCTTTACCAACCCATGCCTACCAGCAACCCCCCCCCCCCCCCCATTAACATCATTGTCACCGCGTGAAATACATTAATGACAATCTTCGGATAGTTAATACACAATTTAAATAAATAATTTTGTTGTAACTAATTATTTTCTTAATGTTTTGTTGATAAAACCCTACAGCTAGCTCATCAGCAAAGTGAGGACAAAACAATAAGGAAGAGAAAACATACAAATATCAATAAAGATCAACACACAAGAAGAAAACATCCCACTAAATATAACCACTAAATATATATATATATATATATATATATATATATATATATATATATATATATATATATATATATATATTTATATATATATATATATAAGTATATATATAAGCATATATATATATATATATATATAAGTATATATATATATATATATATATATATATATACTTATATATATATATATATATATATATATATATATATATATATATATATATATATATATATATATATAAATAAGTCATTGAGAGACACTTGGCACAGCTGTTATAGTGGGACACTACTGCGGTGGCGATTAAACCTCAGCAGTACAACACATGGTCTAGTTGTGCGAACGAAATTCTATAAGACACCGTTGGTTTTGCCAAATTGATTGATTGATTGCAGCAGTATGACCAATCCCGCACCCCCCCCCCACTGCACCCCAGCAACCCCCCTTTGTTCAATTATTCTTACATTGGGGGCCTCCTGAAACTCTTTTCATCTTAAGCCACCGGTATATAGTAAACATGATGTAAAGGAAAGACTATGAGTCATGGAGAGAAATAAAATTGCATTTCGTTTGTACGTTCAGTATTCAGGTTTAAAATTCTCTTGCGCCCCTCCCTCTGTGACAGACAACGCCCTTGCCTCTGTAAATAAAGAAACGAAGTGTAAAAATCCAGGATGGATGTTTCATTATAAATAAACCTTAGCTACTTTCATTTCATAGAACTAACAGCTGCCAAATTTAACCAATAAACGAAATCGAAAGACTAAATATAATATAGGATAGCTCCCTCATATTTGCAATCGCAAATGGAGGCTGTTTTCCATCTGTACGTTTTTTCCCCCTCTTTTTTTGCCGTTTCAGTCCGGAAATATTTTGAGAAAATGTTCGCACTTTTTTTAATGGTTTTCTTTAAGAGGAGCCCGACGTGGTGAAAGGTAGACCTCTCTGTCTGTACGAAAGTGCTTTTAACAGCTTAGATCGCGCGCAGGCTTGGAATAGCCATCGCCTCGCTGTGTTAACGGGGGAAAAACTGGAGGAATTGCTTTAAAAACAAACCGAACACTTGTGAATTGTCAACAAACGGTTTACTCACGAACCGAGATCCATCCATCATACCCCAAAAAAAGCGAACCCGCAGAAGCATTGACCGAAGCGCAGGCAATCAATCCGGCTGGCGCGAAACTTAGTCAACATTGAATCGTGTGTGGAGCACTTTTTTTTCTAGTTTTTTTTTTCTTTCCTCTTTTTTTCGCATTTTCGTATCTTCTTGACTGCCCCGTGAATAAGATTATTTGCGTCTTTCTTTTAAATAGAACATTGGTTCCATGAAGAACATTAGCTTCAATTCTTCAGCATATGTTCAGAAATATTTTACAAGTTTCTCGTGGGGCCGATATTTCTTCATCACTAATTATCATTTTTATATAATTATTATTAATTCATTTCATATCGAGATTCACAACTCACAGTTTCTTGTAAGAGAAGAAGAATCACAATCGTCAGTGATATTGCAAAAGTGGTGAATGTGGTGGGAATCATTTTCACGAATGTCCATTATTAACATTGTCTGGGTTTCGGAATTATATGCAGGAAAACATTAGTTTCTGAAGAAATGTTTTTTAAATATTCAAAATAAATTATAAAGTTTGTACCATATCTCCTGTGTTCGTTTTAAAGAGAGAGAGAGAAATAAGTAAAAAAAATTGAATATTTACTTGATTTATTTTTTTAGTTGTTTTGTTGTTTTTTTTCTTTACTTTTCGTTTTTTGTTTCATCTCAAATTATATGTTCTATTAGGAGATGAACTGATGCTGTAAAACCGTCTCTGCTTGGGTTGAGAGAGTTGAGCGGTATCAGAAGGATTGTATTTTAGTATAAATGGATGACAGGTGTACTGAAAATATTGAAATAATAATACTGAATAAAAAACTGAATAACAATAGTATGGTATGCAGGGGCGTATCCAGGATTTTCCAATAGGGGGGGCGCCAGGCATGAATGATCGCCGTCCTGGGGGATGGGTCTAAGGGGAGGGGTGTACAATTTTTGCTTTCAAAGAAGGGCTGAAATGCAAAATGGTGTCATATGCATGGGCAGCGATCCGTACTTCCGAGTGGGGGGGGGGGGATATGACCTTGTTGACTATCTAAGCGTAGCGCCACCATGAGTTGGCGCGAAGCGTACAAGAAAATTTTGGGATTAACAAACCCTCTAGATGGCCGGATACGGCACTTCCCGAGGTTTCCAAGCGGCATATACCCAACTTTAAAATAGGGATGTCATGTCCGAAATATCTCATAATCAGGATCCAAAATACTTTTTTTTTTAATTTCGGGTGTTATTTTGGGAAAATTGGCCCTGTCAATCTTGTTTCAGGCGCAACGTTAGAATGTTCGAGAGCTCTGTTATATTATTCGATGAAGAAAATGGCCTCATGCAGGCTATTATAGGCCTATACACATGCAATACACAATTACACATAGTTACATTCCTAGGTACCGATTGCTAGGGCATCCAGGTGAAACGTGTATTAAGCATTACCCTGGTTACATGAGATTCTCAGCTGTTCGAGGGAACATGTACGTGTGTAGGCCTACTATAGGGCCTATATGAATACTATGAGGGTGCATATATGTACTATATCAATACCGTGGGCGCAATAATACATTTTGTTGTTATAGGGCCAATGAAGCCTACAGTCAACTATTTTTGCTTTATAAAGACGCTTTAATTGAAAAGATCGCACTGCGTTTATGGTAGGCGAGAAATGAAGCTAAAAAAGAGCCGTACATTAACGAAGATGCATAAATGTAGGCATGAAAATATTCTTATCCCTGGCATTTGGTGGGGGGGGGGGGGATATGGTGCATTACATCCCCTCCACCCATTTTCATGGGGGGATATATCCCCCCTCCACCCAGGATCGCCGCCCATGGCCATATGTGATCCATTTTTCGACCTTAATAATAAGCAACATTTCCAGTAAATATGGACACAAAATGCACAATTTAGTATGGCTGGCATGTCATTTAGTGTTTATAGTGATAATACAAACACAATTACCATCTATGTTTCTAAAACTATTATGCCGCCGAACTTCGCCAGAACCTTTTTTTGGCAAACAAAAAATAAAGCATACGGGAGGGGGGGGGGGGTTGAGCGATCACCGACATCTCACATAAAGGTCGTCATCAATTTTTTTTTTTTTTTTTTTTTTGCTAAACTTTTTTTTTTTTTGGTGACGGCCAATAGGGGGGCGCGCGCCTGTTGCGCCCCCCCCCTGGATACGCCCCTGGTATGTAACAATCTTTGCTCCCTCTGTTTTGAATTATTCAACTAAAAAACGGTTTGTTTGTATAGTCATTACACATAGGGCTATATGTACGTATAATAACTGAGAAAACGAACAACTAAAACATATTACTTTTATGATAATAAGGTAGAATGATATATTAAACACTAAACAGGACGACTGCTCAAACTTGCTTTCAGACATATTTCATGTCAGCAAGTTTATAGGGAAGGGATGGGGGGGGGGTAAGGGGATTAGTGGGGTCAGTTAAGGAGCTCAGGAATACGTAAAGGGGAATCGGGAAAACATGGAATAGAGAAGAAAGTGGTTTCATTTTCAAAGTACACTTAGGACAGGGGCGTACCCAGGGGGGGCGCAACAGGCGCGCGCCCCCCCTATTGGCCGTCACCAAAAAAAAAAAAAAAAAAAAAAAAAAAATTGATGACGACCTTTATGTGAGATGTCGGTGATCGCTCAACCCCCCCCCCCCCTCCCGTATGCTTTATTTTTTGTTTGCCAAAAAAAGGTTCTGGCGAAGTTCGGCGGCATAATAGTTTTAGAAACATAGATGGTAATTGTGTTTGTATTATCACTATAAACACTAAATGACATGCCAGCCATACTAAATTGTGCATTTTGTGTCCATATTTACTGGAAATGTTGCTTATTATTAAGGTCGAAAAATGGATCACATATGGCCATGGGCGGCGATCCTGGGTGGAGGGGGGATATATCCCCCCATGAAAATGGGTGGAGGGGATGTAATGCACCATATCCCCCCCCCCCACCAAATGCCAGGGATAAGAATATTTTCATGCCTACATTTATGCATCTTCGTTAATGTACGGCTCTTTTTTAGCTTCATTTCTCGCCTACCATAAACGCAGTGCGATCTTTTCAAATAAAGCGTCTTTATAAAGCAAAAATAGTTGACTGTAGGCTTCATTGGCCCTATAACAACAAAATGTATTATTGCGCCCACGGTATTGATATAGTACATATATGCACCCTCATAGTATTCATATAGGCCCTATAGTAGGCCTACACACGTACATGTTCCCTCGAACAGCTGAGAATCTCATGTAACCAGGGTAATGCTTAATACACGTTTCACCTGGATGCCCTAGCAATCGGTACCTAGGAATGTAACTATGTGTAATTGTGTATTGCATGTGTATAGGCCTATAATAGCCTGCATGAGGCCATTTTCTTCATCGAATAATATAACAGAGCTCTCGAACATTCTAACGTTGCGCCTGAAACAAGATTGACAGGGCCAATTTTCCCAAAATAACACCCGAAATTAAAAAAAAAAGTATTTTGGATCCTGATTATGAGATATTTCGGACATGACATCCCTATTTTAAAGTTGGGTATATGCCGCTTGGAAACCTCGGGAAGTGCCGTATCCGGCCATCTAGAGGGTTTGTTAATCCCAAAATTTTCTTGTACGCTTCGCGCCAACTCATGGTGGCGCTACGCTTAGATAGTCAACAAGGTCATATCCCCCCCCCCCCCCCACTCGGAAGTACGGATCGCTGCCCATGCATATGACACCATTTTGCATTTCAGCCCTTCTTTGAAAGCAAAAATTGTACACCCCTCCCCTTAGACCCATCCCCCAGGACGGCGATCATTCATGCCTGGCGCCCCCCCCTATTGGAAAATCCTGGATACGCCCCTGTAGGAAAAACTGAAGAGTGCAAAGATGGAATATTGACATATCAATGAATATTCATTACTTAGACCTTTTACGCAACGACTATAGGCTGAAACAAGACTTTCACTAGCCACTATAAAACTATAAAAAGAAAAACATTAATACGTAATAAATAATGATGATTCGCAATTATAGTATTATTATTTTCAGTGGCGGATCGAGGATGTTCTCGGGAGAGGTGGCCAAGATACAAGTAGATAGTAGATAGTGATATTTCTATACTTCGATATAAAAAACAACATCAGTGAACTGTGCGGAAGGTACTTGCCAAGCTTCTTCCACTAATAACATTTGTTTGAGCAAAATTGTGTGAACGGCTTATTTCCAGTGCAGGCAAAAAGATCAAAACAGTACCGCCACCTACCCCAATCCCCACCCCATCCCCCCTACCCAACCCCACCCCACCACCACCATACCGTCTCCTCTCCGGATACGAATTTAGAGCGATACTTTTCTTCACCTATCACAGAAAGTTTTCGAACCGGAAGTGACAGCGTCCAAAGAAATTTCGGGGGAAAAACAATAAAACTATAGAATAATGTATTTATAAAACCGACTTTCTTTGCCAAGATAACATGGACATGCACAAAATGAACTGATGAGTAACAAGTAAAAAACCACCAAAAAGAGAGATAGCTATGACAAAACAATTGCAAAAAAAACAAAACAGAAAGAATTTTCTGAAGCTTCGTGTCTTTCACGAGTAGATAAATGATGGGATGCACTTTATTCTGTGTATATTTCAATGAGACGTAACATACGTGTGTGGAACAGTGTCATGTCAGCGTTACCGCAACTTTTTAACCATTTACACAGTACACACACATTGTAGGCTAATTTTTGGTTTTGTTCATGTTTCAAAAACAAGGCTCTTTTTTTAGTCCTAGGGTCCATGTAATCAAATACGGTGAATTATATTGGCTAATCATGGTTAATTTGTTAGATCGTAAAGATTCATGCCGACAAGTACATTATTGTACAACCGTATTGATTGCTTGTTCGCCATAATAACGTATATTTCGATATCTGTATACAAGATGACAACAAGTAGGCAATGTGACTTTGTTAGGATACTGGTTAGGCTAAACGTTACTGTGGCCTATTTTGCTGATATATCAAACCCGAGCTTTCGACAGAAAAGAATGTTGTTGTGTTTGTGAGGCACAGTCTGCAGTGGTTTCTACGCGGTAATTATTTTGTGAAGGCCAAACATTACAAGATGTTCGATTCTGGATCTCCCAACCATTTTGTTACCAGTAGTTGTATGGTTGCTAACTGCGAGCAACAGGAAGATAACAATAATACAAGCCATTCGTGTTGTGATGCATTTGGTACGCGTTGTAGCTATTTCAAATCATGCGGTCGTAACGAGAGCTATAGAAAAGAAGATAGAGGTCGCTCTAAGAAACGAGAGACAATACCAAGTGTGCGTTTGCCCGAATATCCCTGGATGCCAGATCCATTTCAAGAAATCTTCATGGTGACGAAAAAATCTTCATTAAAAGAGGCGGGAAATCCTGACACAGGTATGACATGTAAAAACGTCTGCGCACGTATTTTCCTTAGCGTTGAAAATATTTTTCTGAAAAAGATATGTTTACATTAATTTGCTTTGTTGATGGAACAAACAAAGTGAATTTGTATCTTGTCGAGTCTACCAGTTGCCCTAATGAGTGGCTTGTGAATAAAATCCTTGAGTAAATTCCGATGATTGACATTAAATGAAGGTATTTATTAATAATCTACGTTTTAGAAAGAAACTTAAAACATGATATATACCTTAGAGTTAATGTCTTGTTCTTGAACACAGCTGAACAATTATTGATCCTTTCAAATAATGAGTAAGAAGCAATTAAAAGGTTCCGAACATTCTGCTCTGGTACACTTCGGGTTTGTTTTTGCTCGAATGTGATCAACACTCAACAGTATGTTTTCTTCAAAATATCGGTCAAGAATTTAAGAGTTGGTTGTTAAATTCCTTAACTAACCTACATTACCATTCTTCACTTACCCAAACAACTTAAAATAGCTCGATTTTTTGGTATAAAACTTATTAATAACTATCGTGACGTAAAAAAATATTGTGTATTTATTGCCAAGAGTGTAAAAACGTTTCTTTGGTAGTAAATCTAATGTAAACGATAGACGACTAAATAAATTGAAATAAAATTCTTCTTTCTTATCTCCTGAAAGATTACCTCTATCTTGGTTTAGTTTTTTGTTGACCTAAATCTTCTCACATTTCATATGGAAGATTTATTTGCTGATATTACATGGAAATTTTAATTTGCATAACGTTAGGCATATATTTATATAGATATAATATATCATTATTTTGCGCTTATGAAGTACCTTCAATATATATTAGATTTACAGTAAGATTGCCAAAATATTATCAAAATACCAACCAATCTGTCTACCTCAGACATGCACTTATATGTTTATTAATTATTCTTCTCTGTAATATTTTTAATAAGTAGTGTTGAGTAAAATGTAATAAATATTTTGTTATTAGTTATTGTAGTTAAAAAGGTTGTAACATATGATTATTTTATATGCTTATATATGGTTAATCGACATCAATAGGTCACGGACATTTGCGATCCATTTCCACATGAAATTTAGCTGAGGTTTTATTATAATTTTTTTCACTTCTTTGGAGACTATTATTGTTACTTTTCTTTTCATTACACCCTCTGGTTAAATATTACATTCCCATCAGAAGTGGTTAGCTATACCACTAGTCCATATTAACAGTTTACATATTTTCTTCTCGGAAAATAATCCTTAATTACCTTCGCCTTTAGATATAGCTAAACATTATACTATATTTAATTCGATAATTCATAGTCCCAGTTCTTATATGCTAAGTATAGGCTAGACCATATTTATAACCTAAGTGTCGTTTTCCTAAAAATATATTGGTGGGTATTTTTGTTAAATTTCTTTTAATAAAAAGATTTTCGATGTGTTATTAAGATAAAACGATAGAAAGGCAACAAACTTACTCTGTATTTTCTGGTCAGGTGCGGCAGAGGGGCGGGTACCTCCCCCTCCCCCTCCCCCCTTTTAAGTATTTTTAAAACCTCAAAGGGCCCCTTTCCGTAAATTGATATACCCCTTGTTTAGTATACACAGTATCTTTTTGTAAGCGTGTGTGTGTGATATTAAGCGCCCTTTTGTTATGTAAAAAGCGTTCTTTTTGTTGAAAATGAAGGAAAA
The DNA here is from genome assembly GCF_037975245.1 of Apostichopus japonicus. Taxonomy (NCBI): domain Eukaryota; kingdom Metazoa; phylum Echinodermata; class Holothuroidea; order Aspidochirotida; family Stichopodidae; genus Apostichopus; species Apostichopus japonicus. The sequence goes on along the minus strand of NC_092564.1, from coordinate 6,200,353 downwards.
AATATATAAATGCCAAAATGCACTGTTGTTTTCGCAAAACAAAGAACAAATTTAATTAAAAGGTGTCCTTAAGAAGGACACTAGCTGTATACTGGAATTTGTGGTCCTGAAAGCAACTGTTGAGGTAACATTTTGGCCTCTAGATGTTTGGTTTAAGTTGAAGCATAAAATAGTCACCTACTTTAATTTTGTTGTCGTTCGCAACATTTTCATAGACCGTTTGGTATTTTTCCTTTGAGGTGATGCGACTAGAATGATTGTAAACATATAAATTATTGATCATAACGTATATAAGTTCTTTAATTCAATTTCTCGACAAACTTTATAATCCATCACTATTTTCGTTTACCAAGGTCAAACAGCTTCGTTTATATCAAATATACATGGCTCTTCATTCTATCGATGAAGACAATATAAAGACGAGAATTGTAAATAACAATTGATTAATCTTTCCTGTCAATGTGATTACAAAGAGACGGTTAGAACAATTGATTATGTGTCAAAATATCGTTTTATCATTCCATTGTATAGCTTTACGGGTCTGTCTCTCAATTTTGTGGTTAACAACGTATATTGTTTTAGTTGTTGAAATGCTTTAAAGAGGAACAATAACCATTCGAAGATTTTTTTTTTACAATGCCGTGAATATTTTATTATTATAGCGGTACATATTTATAATTCGAGATAAAACTATTTCGAAGTTTTCAAACTTAACCTTTGTGAAAAATTTAAATTTCGAAACTTGATTTGTAAGAAACATGATTGTTGTCATGAACTTTCCTACAGCACGTGTGTCTGGGTCAGAGTATGATATGGATAGGTATGAAAACTGACGTATAATTTGTAAGCACAAGTTAATTAAAACGTTACTTTATACTAATTATTTGAAAACAAATGTCTATTGATTATTTAATAATCAGACGATGACGTTGGATTAGAAGGAAATCGTTCGAAGATGGGTGAACGCAAACATAATAGGATATCGTACATATATTAATACATACTTATATATATATATATATATATATATATATATATATATATATATATATATATATATATATATATATATACATATATATACATATATATATATATATATATATATATATATATATATATATATATATATATATATATATATATATATATATATATATATATATACAAGTAACTATTAATATAATTACAACGGAATTGGGCTAATCCTCTTGCCTTCATAAATACATCGTCATCGGTATGCATGTGTTGAGTAGATTAATATATTTTCAAACGTTTGTACTTCTGGTTGAAACCTTTCCAAATTGAACGTTAGCTTTGGAATTATTTGAGCCCTATTAGCCTATATTCTTCTAAAAGAATTATTGCTATCAATAACTTTATTTTTTGGCTATTAACGTTGTTTTCACAGAAAGCTTAATATTGTTAATACAAACAAACATCAAGAGAAAATTAAGAAAGATATTTTCAGTATCGTCAATCCCATTTGTAATACTATTTTTAATATTATAGTTAATTTGTTTTAAACCTGTGTCATATCAACGGATGGAAATTATAATAGCAAATATCAGATCTAAATAATTGTCTTGAATTAAACTAACTCGATATTAACTTTTTCCTGTAGTATAAAATAAATGTTTTTTGCTTCGAAAAGCTTTTGAGCCCATGTTGTATAAGAACATTGTCCGCTAACATGGATCACACTTTAACATACTTAACAATGAAATTATCACAATATATCTCGAGAGAAGAAATTGGCGTTATTCCGAGTTATCCTTCAACAATTTATCTATTTATAATAAATAATGACTTGTGGAGAAAGAAGATTAAAATAGGAAGATAAAACCTTATCTATATCTATATCTATATATATATATATATATATATATATATATATATATATATATATATATATATATATATATTGTTGAATTATATATCTATCTATTATATATCTATATCTATATATATATATATATATATATATATATATATATATATATATATATATATATATATATATATATATATATATATATATATATATATATATATAAATTTATATATTTAGGGTGGGTAGTTTTTAAATTTACTTCTTGTTTAAGGATTTTGTTGAATTAGTAATTGACCGTTGAGCAGGTGTCTCTATAAATAATGCGGTTATATTTCTTTGTTGTTAAAGTCCTTTCTTTTTAAAGTCATTTTTAATTCTACTATTTTGTTTGTTTTACTATTTGTTGTCCAGCTGTTACTTCGAGCGTACTCCATCCCCGTCGCCCCCGAACGGCCTTCACAAATACTCAACTTTTGGATCTAGAGAGGGAATTTAAAATCAACAAATACCTTTGCCGGCCTCGTAGGATCGAAATAGCATCGACTCTTGAACTCAGCGAACGCCAGGTGAAGATTTTTAGCTTAAAAATATACAAAATGAGGCAGGGAAAATGAAAGCTATTCTTTGCGTTAGATTGTTGCGTATAGGCATATTGCTTCAAGTACTTGGTCAAACAAAAACACCACTGGTCAAATTCAAAAGAGATGAACTTTGTTTGGAATTAGCAATCCTTTTTTTTTTGGTATAATTAATGGCTGTCGGTAACTGTGTTCAAAGCACGGTTGGTTTTCTCAGTTTTCACATAATACCAATATCTATGCTGTATTTATATTTAAAAGATGATGTGCTAATCTATGGCGACAAGCAGATTCCATCGTCCCATCTTCATCCAATGGGAGGAGTTCGGTTAACACTCCCTCACCCCTCCCTGTCTATTCTTCCCCCTCCCATTCCACAAACAAAATAACAAGTACACACACTGATTTATGAATATATCTAGAAAAAAGGTTAATAAATTGAAACTAAAATAAACTGAATCAGCAAGCTAACGGTAACGTTATCATGTTTCTTTATTAGTTTGGTGGTTTTGTCACCTGCTGTTAGCGAAGTAAACAGTGCGATATGCTCGCATGTTGATCAATATTTTTCCACATTCCCAGTTTTTTCCCTACACTAAGGAACACAATTCAATGATTTTGCTTAATTTTGATTAGAGTAAGTTTATTCGATTTACCATAGCCCAATAAAGCACATTTGGGAAGCTGCTGTTATACGTCTCGAAATAAGTAAATATTAATGTAGGCATGTGGAAATGTTGAGAAAATGTTTCCACATGCGATCATATATTTCGGAATAAATGCAGTGTAGGTAAGCAGTCCAATTCCTTAACCATTTCAGGATCAGTGTAATCATTCAGTTTAGCCGAATAGACATCTTTTGGAATTTTTAAGCTTCGCGAGGTTAATTAAAAAAAAAGGAAATCACAAGATAATAACTGTACCTGTAGTCCATCAAAGTAACTGCACATAATTATGATACATAACAAATAAGGTGCTTTTATAAGCTGCTTTTACACTGCTTTACAAATTATATTAGAATTTTTGAGAATTTTTTTCACGATTCACCGAACTGCATACACTGAGGTGTACAGAGTATAAAGCATAAGGCAGTCACAATTTCTTAGACATTTCAGGGTCAGTTTACTCAATTAAATTTGTTCAATCGAACAACTTTCTGATTTTTTAAAACTTATTTATTTAAATTAAAGATTTTCATTTCACACAACAAAGCAATATCTCATTGCAAAATGATATAACCGTGGCCTATTTCTACTATAATAAAAAAATTTACATATAAGAAAGATCTGTTTATGTTCCTTCCCAAATTTTAAAGTGCCCTTTGACGCCTCACTTCCCATTAGAAGTAAACGTGATGGTAATTTCATTTAGATTTAGGAGCCATCCTCAGGAAACGTTTAACATAATCTGCAGGATGAGTCCCTTACCGGTATTAAAGCTAGTATAATCGGTTCCTGTTTAAATGTATTAGATTAGTATTTTGGTGAATTCGAAGCTATATTATTTATAAATCATATTTCCGTAGATTAATCATTTTCTATAGATTTATTCCTTCATTCACAAAACATATATATTATCTCTATCAACTTTACAAACCTTACAAATTTTACATTATTTTTTATTTTTAATTAATCCCCAGAGATACAAAATTGTTGATGTGATTGATTGGACAAAATTTTGAAAAATTATCCTACATAATTTTGACTAAAGAAAGAATAGTATATTTGAATAACAAAACAAGTATTTATATATATATATATTTATTATATATATATATATATATATATATATATATATATATTTATTATATAGATATATATAAATTTTTACTTGTTTGATATATTTATCGTTGCATAATTTTGTTGATTGCTGAATTAAAAAAAAATGCCAGAAATTTGCTTGAATGCATGAACAATGAACAAGCCTGGTCAATTTACAAGCCTGTTAAACCATATCTTTATTTTTTCTTCTTTGGAGGGTTTGGGAGGGGGAGGTGTGGGGATTTGTTTTTCTCCTCCATCATAATAACGAACTCAAACGTGATTTGAAGTACACATGACCTGGGGTTGATACATTAGATATTATACTTAATGCATGAAAATATTGGCTTGGCATTATCAACAGCCGCCCCATCACCAACCCCCCTCCCCCCCCCCCCACTCACCCTCCAGAAAAAAAATCAACTCTGGCTACGGGCCTGCTTGTAAGTGAAGTAACTGCTGTAAGCGAGGGAATCACATGCATGTTTGTACTAACGTGTGGTTCCAGTATAAGCATATTTAACTATATTGAATAAAATTAATTGATCCATTTATTGAGAAAGTATTAACAATTTAGTTGATTAATCTTGCAGGTGAAAATATGGTTTCAAAACAGACGAATGAAAGAAAAGCGTTTAATGAAGAAACACTCAGATCAGTTTGAAGAGGATCCGATGTACTCCGATTACACACAACCGGATATATTAGAGACCAGTTTCTGCTCACCGCCAACAAATTTCCAATTTTATGAATGACAGAAAGATATTAATTGTTGGTGTTCCACAGATAAGTAAAATTTGGTATTCCATTCCATCATATTCTCCTTTTTTGTTAGTTACTTAGTGAGGAGATGTTAGGGTGGGGTAGGGTAGGGGTGGGTAGGGTAGGGTAGGGTCAGGTCGTCTAGAGAGGTCAACATGTTATTTTCTTATTAACATACTCATGGCTTACATGCACGAACCAATGATCATGCACTCGGCATTTTTCGGCCGTTTGCGGAAGCCGGGTGGCACCAAGATTTTCACCTTTCTTTCCATATACCAACGTCTCCTTCTCCTCACCTACGTCTTCCCCATTCACCCCCCCCCCTCCACCCCTCACCAAATTAATCACAATCACATACACGATATTCCCTATATCCTTACCTTTCGTTTTTGAAAATAATGTGAAATATCCTTTTTTTTTCATACATTCTTGTCCTATCGTTATCAAATCAGTGTGATATAAAAAAAAAATGCCCTTTGATAAACCCTTTCAATCTTATTTCAATTCCTCGACGCGTTGGAAACTCATTTATCTTAAAACGATAATGTTGAATTAATGTATGTTATAAGTGTTTCTTTTCTTTTCTTTTTCGACAATCTTTGGAAGGTTTGTTGTTTTTTAAACAATGTTTTGGTAGCTTTGAAATTTGTAATATAATATAATAATATGGATGCATAATATATAAAAATATAATAATATGGATGCATAATGTTCCTTTTTTATTTGAGCGTGGGTTGCTTTAGATTGAATCAATAAATCAGAAATCAAACTTTATACATGTGAATGACAACAAATATATTTTGAAGGATGCTGGATTTAAATTTTGAAAAAAATAATAATGGGGGATGGGGTTAAATTTCCTGTGTGCTTCTATGACGTCACACCTGTTTGCGGTAAGTTAACTTTTGGTACAAACCGTGTCAGCCTCAAGTTCTATCTCGAAAACAGTTTATAATAATTTCAATGCAAATTTTCACTAGGATGCGATCAAACATATTTCGCTTTCATCAGTCAAAAATAATCTGCAATATTTTTTTTCATAGGAATAAAACCAAGTAAAAATGACCTTTTCACCCCTGTTGCATCGGTTGAAAATAGATGTGGTATGCTTCTTCAAGAGTAAACAACCCCATATATGTATGCACTTGCCAATTTATATTCTCGTTTCTTTTTGAAACTTCTAGACAAACAAACAAATAAACCTAATAGTCTACTATCATCTAATGTCTTTGTTTCTTGGTAAATATTTCATCTCATAGATAACCAGCCAAGCAAGAAGAAGTTCACGAGTTCCAAAGAGCATCTGACTCTAACTCACTTCATGTTTAATTAAACAAAACCTTGCTCTGTTATTATGCTACACACGGAAAATTTAATGAAGCCTATCTTGTTTTGTTATGGGCTAAAATTATCACAGAATAGTTTAACTAATTTTATAGGCATAAATAGCTTATTTGTTAACATTTATTAATAAGCAGATTACATAATTTATAACTTCTTTGTGGATGATGCATGTTCCCAGACGATGAAAATTATTTATTTATGCATAAATTATGAGAAACCTGAATTAAGTGCATGTTGCTCCGATGACGCGATTTTAGTTTAATTAATTAACTTATTTCCTCATTGTTTGGTGTTCTGTCTTTATGTAATCAATTAATGTGCGGCATTGTCCGTTTTTCTTCGACTCTGTATTCATGTTGGATATTCTCACACATTCTGCGCATGTTAAAATATCTTCTGTTCAAACTTCTTTCTTTCTTTCTTGAAATTTCTTTCTTGAAATTTCTTTCTTGAAATTTATTTCTTGAAATTTATTTCTTGAAATTTATTTCTTGAAATTTATTTCTTGAAATTTATTTCTTTCTTTCTTTTACCACTATTACCAGATAAACATAATATTTATTCTTCACTTTTCTGTTATAATGTTCATGATGATTTATAATTGAAAAAATGTTATTCACCTAATTGGATAAATCTTTTGAACATTGTAAAGAAACAAATAGACATTTTCAACTCATTTACCATGATTAAAAGACTACAGTATAGTGCGTCACTCCATTGTCCGATTTTTACAGTTCTCTTCAACCGTGTATAGTTCATGTGTTCGCATACGGTCATTACTAAACCAGGTCATTTGCGGAACAGATTCAGTAAAGCCGTTACTAATGTATATATATTCTGTGACTATTTGTTGTTTACTTATCCTAAGTTGATGGTTCGACCAAATATCCCATTGTATATATTTTGAATTCGTAAGTAAAATATTTGTTTCTAAATTTTATTGAAAATACCTTTTTTTGTGGTGTTTGTGTGTGTGTGTTTGTCCAATTGTCAATAAAACACTTGAGAATAATCTGCAGCTGGCGGTATACATGTAAAAAGGTATTTTCGGTTTGCTATGGAAATAGTTGTGTTCTTTTTGTGATATTTATTCGAAGTTTTGACCAGAGACGCTAAGTATCATTGTGAAATGAAATAATGATAATATGTTACATGTTTGTATAGGAGGGGCGGTGGTGGGGTGGGGGAGGGGAGGGGGCAGGAGAGTATTTAAGACAAGCAAGAAACTGCTTGATGTAAGGGTACCGGTGCCTAAACTTTTTCGAGACCTTCCTTTAGTCGGAAAACTCAAGTAAGCTTTCCGGAGCATGACTCTAATATATTCCATATCTTTGACGGACAAGAACAAAGAAAGGGGGAACAACCAGCGAGGAAACAGTTTATGTTAATTATAAAGAAGCTAATGTTTCATTACAGAGAGAAGATGCAATAATTTTTAGCTTTCATTTGAATGAAAACAAAAACAAAAGATAATCATAAAATGAATACAGTTCATGGCAGCCCTGACTAGTATTGTTTCATTTACAAGAAGGAAGAAGAAATAGGGGGAAATGCATGTGATCACCTCTCCAATAGGCCCAATGGAAAAAAATATATGGGCGACGAAATTTGCAAACATTTAATAATGCAATTACTTATTTTTCTCGTACGGGGAAGAAATATAGGAATCTATCTACGTTGTTATTTTGTTTTAGTTTCGTTTTTTTCTGTGTTTGCTGATAACTGCATGATAATATCAGGAGGGAAAGATAATGGTCGAATGAAAACTTGATAACTGCTTCACTCTTTTATAAACTAAAAGGCACTATAATGTGATGCTATAGAAAGAGCGGCAACACTTTATATTTACAAAATGCAATGAAAAATATAATAAATAACTATAGAAATTCACGCCATGATACAATTTTTTTTGTGAATACAATTTCTAACATTGAAAGAAAAGTGGACAAAATGTAATTAATTAAATTCAATATTTTCTTCCTTAAATCTTCATTTTGCCTTTCATGTCACTATGTGTCGTTCTGTGCTAGACTTATAAACGTGTAAAATATTATTGTTTATTGTGACAGTTTTTTCAGATTTATTTACGTCACAATAATGACTACATTATTTACAAATATAAGATAACCTTTGAACCGTATACTGAGAGATTCATATTGTGACGACGCCGATATGGCTGGTGCTAATCAGAGTTTGCAACTGCTTAGCCTACACATTCTGTTTCCCACAAATTTAATATAATAATTGTTCTTCCCGTTTACGGCTTAATGCTAAATTTTCACCAGTTTTATCATTTTGTTGGAATAAATTAACCGAAATATTTATATTATCAGAGATAATTTATTTTTTCTTGGAACAATGATGCCAAAAACTTTCCACTACAAAAACAAAATACTAAGATATACTTGACCTTCTTATGTATAACTTATAGATTGGTTTCCATAGTAACAGAATGACCAATTAGAAACAGTCCATCAACGACAGATAATTTTGTTGGTATATGATCCGGATGAGGAAGTTAAAGAGTGACGATTTGTTTACAAACTATTAGACCATATCAAATGAAAAAGAAATGAAAGTATATATATTTCGTTATTTGATGACTTTAAAATTAGTTCATTGTTCACTTTCTGTATTAATTCACACGATTAACTTCTTCACAACCAGATCAGTTTGTATATGTGAATAAGAGACAACCGTTACCCTTAACTGGTCAAGGCTACTTCAATAATAAGGATCTGATCTGAAGGTCTTATTATTAGATCTTCTTCAACCCAGATCTTTATTACTGAAGTAGCCTTAACCAGTTAGGATAATTGTATTAAGAACTTCAGCCCAGATCCTCATATGCAAAATGGCCTTCTTGACTGCGCATATGAGTTTACCTCCAAGGTTATAAGATATTTGTTAAAGAGAGCACTCTTCAAATATAACAAATAATTGGAAATAAACACATAAAATAAATAACTACACCTCAAAAACAAGTAATGAATAATGAGGAATTCGTCTGTTAGTAATTTTTCTCAAGTCTTATAACCCTCAACTGGCTAAGGTTAGTACAGTAGATATTAATCCACACACTTTTGGGG